>NW_024962267.1:16494662-16609650 GCF_019238085.1 Lagopus leucura | reverse complement strand
GCGGCCCGGCACGGCGGTGCCGCCAGGTGCGTGCTGGACCGCGCGTCCCCTCGCCTCGGGGCTTCCAGTCAGGCCGGTCGAAGCACCTCGCGTTTTTTTTCCTTTTCTTCTAGGAGGCGGAGCGGTGAGATAGTTGGAAAAGCGTACCTCGGGATCCGCGCCGCTGCCGCCTTCCAGCTGTGCTGGTGCGGTGCTGAGCTCTCCGGCCCTTTGCTGGGCTTCGGCGATGAAAGGTATTCTGTTTGCCGCTTAGCGGCTTCCCGGTCCGAACTCTCTCCTCTGACCCTCGGGACGGCAGCTAACGTTTCCCTATTCCTTGCGTGAGATAAGAAACACGAGGGCAAAGGCAGCCGTCGTGCGGCGGCGTGGCAGTGCTGCTGCAGCTGGCCGCGCCCGCTCCGTGTCCCTTGGTTGCCGTTCTGCTGCAGATAATGAGTGGAACAGGCTCTAGTGGCTTTTTCTTTCCCTGAACAAATGAATCTAGTGGTTTTCCCTGAAAACGTTTGTACAAAGGCCGGGCTGTCAGAGTCTCAACCAGCAATTCTCACTGCATCGCTCACATAACACTGCCAAACCTTTCGGTTCTGTCTCATTGTGCTGCACCACACGGCAAGTACCCTGTCCCTGCTTTGCTGAAGCTTCGCTAATTCTAGGTACCTCGTTTGATTTCAAAGATGGTTTTCAGAAGTGCTTTTTCTTCATGGGCATTTCCACTCTAATTTCAATGCCTTAGGCTGGGTGATCAAAACAGGTACAGGAAGGCATAGGCCTCACTGCTGCTTCTGTTTCTTCAGCTGCCATGGGAGATGGAAATCCCTCAGCATTGGAGTATATTCCAGTCTCACATCAGTGTCAATAAAGTGACTCAAGGATCCTGTATAACCAAGATGTTATAATCACAATATAATTGTGTATAATCAATAGATATCAAGATGTTATAATCGCAATATAATCAAGAGAGTAAGGCAAAGCAGACAAGAATCACAAAAAGAAAATAAGTGGAAGAGCTTACCCTTGGGTTGAGCTCACCAAAAGACACCAAAAGAGGGGATCTCCAGAAGAGATCCTTCCCCTCTGGTAGCCAGCTCTTAAATAGGTCTAGGAGGGCTGGAGCCTGGCTCCACCCCTTCCGGCAGCACAGGTGAATTGCCTTCACCTGTGCTCCTCTGGCTGACTCAAGGCTCACCTCAGGTGATCAATCAGAGGTTCAGGCCGTGACTCAGCAGTTCCCATACAGATCCCAAATTATTTATATATATATATATATATATATATATATGTATTTGTATGTCAGCCTTTTTCCCATTCAATGTCTGAGTTTGTGAGTTAAGGCTACAGACATCTTTCTCTCCTCACATTACCTGGGAGAGCTTCCCACCGCTACCATTTCCTTGTTATAGCATTTCATGTGTAAATCATGGATATCATCTGCAAATCAGTAGCAGTTAGTGCCAAGAGGACAAAGCCGTTGTGATCTCTGATAGCTCTCCATCAGTGATGTATGTGAATCTGGAGGAGATGCTTCCAGAGGAAACCTTTGCTGCAGGCCATCTTTCTTGCAGCCTTCGGGGAAGACACCTGCTCAGTGCACAACATCCATGAACCAGCACACCCAGCACCTACTGTTGTACTAAGGGACATGGTTTGATGGGGAAACATTGGTGGTAGGTGCACGATCAGACTAGATGACCTTGGAGGTCTTTTCCGACCTTGGTGATTTTATGATTCTATGACTCTGCTGGTGCAGCAATGCCTTTCCCTGCCGTCTTCTTCAGTGCTCCCACACAGCCATGCAGAGACACAGAGCTCTCTCACAAGCACAAGGGCTTTGCTATATCCTTCACCACCTAGGTAACAGGAATGCAGGCTTCAAATAAAGCCTAATTAGGCTGAGAGGAAATGAGCAGTTGACTTGATACTACATGCAAGTAGAATTAGATTTATTTTAAGCTTATAATATACAAAAAAAGAAAAAGACAGCTTATCCTTTTGTGGGGAAAAAAACAGTGCAAGCATATCATGGGAGAGAAATCTCAATGGTAAGACACCATGCCAAATGGCTGTGTGCTGTCTATAAATGTCCCTAGAGATCAGGGTGATATATTGACCACAGAAAGGCCCAGAGAATTCCATGCACCGTGCAGAAATCGATGCCTCTCACTCAGATGCAGTATTGTGGCAGTATCTTTTCAGCAGCAGGCTGCAGTGAGAGAAGGTGAATCTTAGATTGTTAGTCATTCAGCTGCAGCTCTCCTTCCAACAGTCACCAAAGATGAAAAACAAACACAGGAAAAACAACACGGCATTCGCCATTTTCCCCCAGATAATTATCTAGTCAAATTACATTATACTTTACATTAAGTATTCAGCAGCAGTGTTGACACTAGGCGTTTTAAGAAAGAAAAAAAACTAATTTATGTCAGAGATGTTAAGATACACGCAAGTATTTTTATTAGAAATATTCATGCAGAGATCAAAAAGCATCTTCCTACTAAGAGATAGAGGGGAAAGATTTTTCTACAAAGGAGATTTTTACATAACTTCACAAATGATGAGCTTTATAGTAAAGCTCTGACACACTGAATTATGGATGTCTGTGTGGAGGTTTAGCTTGTGAAATTTTTGTGGATTTTTGCCTGCCTGCTGAAAGGAGAAGGAAGAACATTGTTTGTAGTTCTTTTTAAAACGATTCATTTGAAACTGTGTCTGAGAAATGCCACTCTAAAACAGACCGTGTCAATATATGTTCTTCTCTTACTGTATGCGGTAACAAAACGCTTCCTCTCCTCTGACAGTTTGTCGAGCTGTAATTGTTGGCATCCTAGGTGTTTGACTTCCCTTCTGAACAAAGAAGGAAACATTTAATCTCTCCAAAACACAGTACAGCCCACGACTCAATGCCAATGTCACAGTATCAGCTAAGTGAACAGAGCAGTCAGGTCAAAGCCAGCTCTTATTGTTCATTATCACAAGAGCTGCGAGCAGAAATGTGAATTACAGAGCAGTGGAAAGCATCCTGTGGAGCTTTTAGTCACTCTCCCTGGTGGCATGTTGTAAGTCTATGTGCGTGTGCCACAACCAGTTGGGCAGTTTTTGCCACCTTTCCCCTTGGAAACACTTAGGCTAAGGTGACCACGTGATTATTGCCTCAACATCGCTGTTTCTTGCAATAACAGAACTCTAGAGTCCCTCTAGTGCCCAAATGAAGGAAATAAAACACGTGAGTTGAATACCTTTTTAAAATGCGTTATCAACCACCAAGCAAAACAAAAGCTTCCACTGAAAGTATATTTATGCCTGGCTTTGCATAAGAGACTGTATTCAAGCTGCTTCTGACTGGGACAAGAAACACAACTGTATCTTTAACTCCTATGGTAAAATTTCCATTTTAAAAACCTCCTTTTTCTGTGTGTCTACCATTTGATAGCATTTAGCTTTTAAAGATTACTTGGAGGTGATATCTGTCTGCAAACATACGTCTCAAGCTGGCACATGAAAGCTTTAAGCAAACGAGATCTAGCCATAGTGGGAGGACTTTCACTGGAGCAACCCTGCCTTTGTAGCCCCTGACTATCTTTGATCTTTTTCCAAAGGAAATAGGTACCCAAATGAATTACGATGAGTTAGTTAGCTTTAGATGTCAAAAGCCAATCTTTGTATTAGAAGTAGCATGGTTGGAAAGCAGAGTATGAATTACTGCTTCCACCTGCTCTTGGGGACACAAGGAGTAAGAATTACAGCAGAGACACAATTCCAGCGGGGATTTGGATCCTTATTTCTCACTGCTGTGATTGAAAGGAAAGGGTCCCCAGATAACATGCTGAAGTGCAGAATGCACAGCACAAATCTCTTATTGAGTAAGCAGTTATGCACAGAGCCTCCTTTCCCTCTGTCATTTACCTAACCCAGCTCCCTTTCCTCTCAGCTCTTGAGGCTTTGTGTCATCTTAGTTATGGGGCTGGTTGCCTTTGCTGGAGAGGAAAAAACTGGATGTTAGACTTGTCACATCAGGGACATCTCACAGGACATTTTGTAAATGTATTCAAAAGGAAGTGAGGAGATTACTGATCCCTGCAGAATGCAGCTGGTGACGTTTCCCAGCCTGAACCATTTTTCACTGCTTTAGCCTGTTTTCTAGCGTAGAGAGGAACAGTTTATCTATTCAATTCCCATCTCCATGAGCAGGAAAAGGAAGTCTCTCAAGGGACAAAAAAAAAAAAAAAAAAATTGTTGCTCTTAACATTTTCTAGTTATAACAGGGGATCACTGTCAGGAAGTAATGACTGCAAGTCTGTGAGCTTGAGCTGTTTGCTTTGCTGTCTCTACCTTCTCACTTGTACAAGCACTGCCATCTTTGTCTAGCCTGAAAGCTGTAGGAATAAAACTACTGCCCCTTTCAGTTTTACCAGGTCTTCTAATGCAATAAGCATCCACTGCCTTCCTACAAAGTTGAACAGAAGGTTTCAGTAGTGAAATCTCTCTTTTTTTTACATTTGTAGCAAGCTTATGTGGAAAAGTTGCTTTTCAAAGTAAATATGACACATGCATTACTAAAATTCGTATTGGTTAGAACTTGAGGGGTATACTATTTCTGAGAGTTAATTTCCTGTTCTACTGAAAGAGTCTGAAAGAGTTTTTCCAATGGTATCTACTGAGAATTAAAACCACAGAAAGAATCTGTAGCTGTGCTTGCATACTTGCACATGGAAACTCTTCAAGTCTCTGATAGCTTCACCAATAGCTTCTTTTATTAATGTAGAATTTTGATAAGGCTTTCTACTTCTTAATATGCTCATACTCTTATACTCAAACATGTAAATTTTACTGCATTTTCCAAGCCTAAAGCTTAAATTACCGGTTGAAAACAGATTAGCCTAATCAAGTTAACATAATGGTACAAAATACCAAGTTCATCTTGATTTTTGGACTTCACATTTCTTTTACTCTTTCTACAAATAAAACACTGCCATTATTTGTTAAGAGAGGGGAAGCATCTGCAGACATAACAAGGAGTTGTTTATTTGCCTCAGCTACAAACATAGCCAGCTTGCTGCTAAGAGTCTTCCATTTTTGAGAAGACAACAGAGTGCATACCTTCAGGAGAAGGCTGGAGTGGACACAGGATTCCTGCAGTCCTAAACTCACTGAAGAATTAAGGCAATTTGCAGAGGGCTGTGATAGACCTTGCCCTCTTATATGGAGCAAGAAGAGAAGAGAGAAGAGAACCAAGCCCATGAGGCAAGATCTGTCTAAAGAAAGAAGAGGGACTTGGAAGGAGCCTCATGCACCCCACGCACTTTCCACATGCCCTGCTGGCTGCTAGCCCAGCAATGCTTCAGGCTCGTTGATCACAGTCCTCAGGTAAACTCTGCTTGCAAATCACATTGCATTGCCTCTCCAAAACTGTGGCTTGAGGTTAAAAACCAAATGTATTTGGGATCCGTCCCTCAAAAAGCTTCAAACTCTGCCTCAAACTCAGCTGCTATGCAAACCATGAATGCAGCAAAGTAGTCCAGATTTGAGAATGCCCTCAGCCTGCAGTCTGACCAATGGGCACCATGACACTCATCGTGGCTTAGCGTGGCTGAAACACTTCCCTGGCCTGAGGAAGACAGGTCTAAATGCCTGAAGGCTACCTGTGGGCTTGTTGTGTGTCACGTAACGCCTCCTCATTCAGGGTCATCATCAGCATGTGATTCTAAAGGTCTGCTCTGTACATGAACAATGAAGTGGAATCCTGATGGGCAGCATGGACATTACATCTGTAAATTCACAGTAACTTATGCCCATATTTGCCAACAGTTATCTAGCAGCACAAATCAATACTCCGTGTGCAGTTATCTGATCTAAATTACAGATGTTTTCTTGTGTGAGCTTCCAGTTTGATGAACTGGTACATTTGCTGAAACCAGCTTCTAGAATGCAGCCTGTGTGCCTGAATGTCCTCTCTTGAAAGCAGAACTGAAGAACCCATGGGATCTGTGAAGAGAAGCATCTGCAGATGCTTTAGCAGAGTCCCTGCCATGCCAGAAGTTGGATGAAGTTATATTAAAAAAATGTTCAGATCTTATTAAATCTACTGTCATCATAAAGAAGCAGTAGTTTATACAACTCCATTGGGCAAATCACAAATTGATCTAGCAGTCGCCCAGCTACGTGTTTTAGCCCTGAAATACATTGAGCTGAGGTAGGCCACTTCTTTTTCAATCATTAGTTTGTTTTTCCATTTGAAGGACCTGTACTGCAACCCAAAACAAAGAAAACAGAGTTCTGGGGTGCTCATTCCTCTCAGTTACCTCAGCCAGTGATTTGAATGAAAAAAACCCTCAAAACTGAGATTAATTCTGACAAAGGAGCTGTAAGAGAAGTGTAAAGCACGTTATAATCAAGGACCTGATGGGTGGGGAGAGAAGCATTTCAGGGGGTTGTGAAACACACAAACACCTATTGTCTGAAGTGACTCGATGTCATCATTTGATATTTCTGCCTTTCATAATATCTTCGGATGCTTGCGCAGGCTGGTATGTTGCCATGGATACAATGGTGTCAATGCTGAGTCTTTTAGTAAATGGGCTGATCTGTTGTGCACCTCCAGAACGAAAAGAAGGAAAAATTCCTTCGTCTCTGTGGCTGTTAGCAAAGGGAGGCTGACAGTAAAACAAACAGACTCCATATAACGGAGTTCAGAATCTCCTCCTCTTTGAAATGATGGTGTAGTAAAGAGAGCAAAGATAATGAAGCGAAAGAATGAGGAGAGCTGTCAAGCATTTATCAAAACCCTGTCTGCGTAGCTTAAGGCAAGGGTCCCTACATGATAGCGTCTGCTATATTGTCAAGGAAAATCAATCAGAAGGTTTAATAATTCAGTTTCCTAATGGCCTGGCACCGCTTTCTGCAAGAGCAAGGAAAATCAACAACAGCAAAAACAAAAATACCAAGGCTAAACAGCAAAAAGCAGCGATCGATAGACAACACAGAAGTGTAACTTGCTTTTGAAAGCCACTTTGAGAGGAAGCAACAGACACCCATCATAAAACTAATATTTGGATGCATAGATCACTCTGAAAGTAGCGTCTCCTACTTATTTCCATGGAAATTACAACAGCTACAAAGAGCACAATAGCACTATTTGATAGAGCAGATTCTCAGCTACAAAACAGTTTTTCAATATAGCCACCACCATTAGCTGTGCATTTCCACCAGCAGTGAACAAGAGCCTGTGTGCCGTGCTCACAGAAGTCTGCATCAGCAGAAGTGACACCTTGTCACTGCCACCACTGCTGAAATGCACACCCACCACTCACTGTGCTCCTATCCACTGTTTGGTCTCCATGAACATTCAGCAAGCATTGATGGATGGCAATAGGTGCCGTTTCTTCCACTTGGAGGAACTCAGTTCCACGCTTTTGCTTCTTACTCACTTCCACATCAGCCGCCATTTTGTCAGGCCGCCCCTCTGCTGCCATCTGTCTTATAGCAACAAAATATAATGGAATATCGGTGGGAAAGTTCAGCCACTCCTGCCACACCACCAACATCCACCTCTGAGGCTGTGGGCCAACATAAAAATAAAAAATAGGAGGCACTACTTTCAGAGCAACCCTCGTAGCACGCATTTAACGCTTTTATCCAGGCACAACTCCGCTTCTAAGAGGTAAAACAGATTTGGAAGTGAAAGTTTTGTATGCGCACAGGAAATCAAATAACAAACCTGGGCAGCAGTCCAGACTGTTTTCAAACTTTTGCTTTTTTCTTGGTGTTGGAACAATCTCATAAATGACACATATATATATGACACAGATTTCTGAAAGCCATATATTAAGGCAATTTTCTTTATTAGGCAACAACAGAAGAATGTTTAATTTGATTATGAGCTTCCATTTTCTGCTCTGTTATTCAAAGAGGACCTCTACAAAAAGTTGGTGCGTTACCATGTACTTCATAGAGAGGTTCTCTTGCCTTTGAATTTGGGGTCAAAAACCACTGAAGGGGTTTCAAAGAAGGGGTTTATTCCCCACTATTTATACAGGTGGGGAAGTTAAATAGCTTTTAACAGTAAGAAATAAGAATAATATGAGGTCACTCAGTGTACTTTCTCTCAGTAAGGTTGTGCCA
The DNA here is from genome assembly GCF_019238085.1 of Lagopus leucura. Lineage (NCBI taxonomy): Eukaryota > Metazoa > Chordata > Aves > Galliformes > Phasianidae > Lagopus > Lagopus leucura. The sequence goes on along the minus strand of NW_024962267.1, from coordinate 16,601,535 downwards.
CTGTACATGGACCAGAAGTATAATGCAAAATATTTTATAGTGAATTTTTCTCATCTTAACTGATAAGGTTTCATCCATATTGGTTCTCTGCCATAAAACAGGGAAAATAGAATAGGTCAGTTCTGTGGTCAACTCAGTTCCTTCCTCAGCTCACATCTGTAAAGGTAGCATCAAGAACAATCTTTAGAGATGCAGAAGATAAGCAGAAAGCCAGAACTGCAGTCCTTAACCTTTTATAAGTCCCTTTGTTCCAGCATCATTCTGGAGGTGTAGGCATACACGCGGTAGCTTTGCATAGACCAGTAAGGCCAGTAGCTCCAATGAAGCTTTTCCAGCACAGCCTCTCCCTGTGGCTTTGCTCTGTAGACAGACCAGCACAGGGACACAGCTCCATCAGTGCTGCTCTACTCTTTTATTTGCTGTTGCTGACTCATACTGAAGACAGCTGAACCTAAAGAAGTGCTCTCCACAGTCTGCCTTTCCACAGCAGCCGGCACCACAGTCGCCATAGAGGGGAATTGCGAGTGCAGGCAGGTGGTCTTTGCACTCCCGGCGCCAGCGTCAGGGAGCCTTGAAATACATCTGTTCATTTTCATAAGACTGTTACCTTTCATTACGCTAGCACTAGAAGAGAGCAGACCCCAGTCTGTTGTCGTTTCTCTAGGGTAATTATGCTGATGCCGAAAGAATGGCACTCTCCTGTCTATCTCTGACTTCCCACCCCCTCCCCCCCCCATAAATGAGATGCAGAAGCGTCTGAGCATAGCTCCCCTTCATTCTCCTCTGTGCAGCATCTCCCCTCGTCTGCTTTGAGAGCAAGCTATGGCAGAAGTCACCAAGCATGTTTGCAATATAACAGGGGGTCCTAGTATCCAAAAGGTAAGCTCAGAAAAATGAGAGGGTTAAGCTCAAGATAAATGCAGTCAGCACTCTCCTCTTTTGGTGCTGCTCACTGGCACTTACAGGCAGGCATGTGAGAACTGTGCACTATGCCATAATGACTCAAAAATTTTCCACAGTGAAAGTTTCATGAAGCCCTTTCCTACTGAGAGGCTGGCTTATGCCCTGGAAAATGACAAATCACATCCCTTCCAAAAATCTTGATTATCACTTAAATCCTTGTGTTCACAGCGTTCACCAGGTTCTGCTGGAGTTCCAGAGAGCCATTCTGCGTTCAGATGAACTGTGATTAAATTCAACTGTCAAAATGAGAACACACCTTCAGACTATTAATTAGTATTGCTGGAAGCGCAGCGCTCTTGTCCTTCACATGTAGCCGCTTTGGGAACCGAAAACAAATCCAGGGCAGTCAAAATCATTTGTTTTCATGACGCTGTAAAAACGCAGTCACAGTTTGTAGAGATATAAAGCAAGGCACCAATGCAAAGCAGCAGTGAGAAGCTGAGAAGCGTCAGTGTTGCAGACAGACGCATCGATACACACACGTCGCGTATGGGCAGTTGCACAGCTCACGTTGCCAACACATAACGTGGCTCAGCTCTAGGAACCAGGCTTTAACTCTGGGAACCAGTCCTACAGAGAGTTGTATTTCGGCAACAAAGTGGGGGTTGCATGCCTAATTTTCCTCAAAAGTCTCCAAAACGTCAAAGGCATCTTAAAAAGAAACTTCACATTTCATCTTGCAGCTTTCTGCTTTTTAACTGCTCTGCCCTTGAGCCATGAGAACGTGCTTCCACTAATTAATGATTCATATAAAGAATTTATAGGAAGAGTAGAGATGTCCATAGAGAACATTAGCGCTTTTTCTTGGTAGCAGAAGCTACCAAGGAACTCCTCTCTTATTTCAGTTCCCCCTTTTCAAGGACCTTTGTTCAGTAATTCCCTCCCCAGACACACACAATCCTTAAAATCAGTGTCTCTGTTCACAGAATGCAAGCACCCCAGCTTCCCCAGCTGAGCTAGTGGCAATGCAATCCTCTCTAACCAGCACCATGTAAGCTAACAGCCACGGTCACTAAAATCTCAGCATACGGGACCTGTAAAATTCCTGCACGTACAGCGATGAGCATCCTTTGGGTCTTGTCATATTTGAAATGCTTCAGTGCCATCTCTGCTACGGCTTGGGCTGAATCCTGTAGCTAAGCAACAGCAGCCACAGCTGGGCAGTCCAAACAATGTGGCAACGGCAATTTATCCTGCACAAAACCTGTCCTTGATGCCAGCTCTGGACCACTGGCACCAGGTAGTTCTTACATCTGACCACAACTTAGTGTGTACTTGGCTGAAGAGATTCAGACTGTACAGCACCAGATGGGAAACATGGCAATTAATAGGCAGTGCCAGCACCGGGGGTGCTGCTTACCAAAGGACTGCTGTAAAAGGAATGAAAATAAATCTACCTCTGCACGAACAAGGATGTAGCAGGTGGCAGACGTTGCATGCAGGGGGCAATTCAGAAGGAAAGCAGTACTTCAAAGCTGGGTGTGTCAAGCACACTGATAAAACATCTACTAACACCTTCCACAGACTTCACATTAACCCCGAAAGCAAAAATCAGCAAGTGAGGCTAGGACAGCAGATCTTAACTCACTGTTACTGAGAAACATACCTAAGGAAGGGATCTCACCCAGAGGAGGGTTGCAGGTTCCCATCTGCAACTCATTGTTTTCTTTGCCGGGAGAAAAAAAGTGGGATAGCATCAGCCTGGTTAAAGAAATACGGGTGGGATTGTTTATTAAACACTTAGAGAAAAAAAAACAAACACAGTTCAACCACAGCTGGTTATAGAACTGCTGCATTGGATTCTGTGATTCTGTGACTTGGAGATTGAAGAGGAATTGTGGGAAAGAGTAAATAAAGACATAATAGAAACAAACATTTAACAGAAAGCTGTTTCTTCTCGGCGCCTTGGGGTAAGGGTCAGTAATTCTGTCATTTAGTGCTGTCCACTAAAATCTTGGCTCTGAAAGCATCACCTTCACCCTTGTCACAGCCACTTGTTAAAACCCTAACTGAGCGTAAATAATGTCAGCTCAGATGGTGCTTGTTACTCTGAGTCAGGCCTTGTTTCCAACACAGTCAAGCTGTATTAAAGACCTGCAGGCATTTTGTTGCTTAAAAAAAAAAAAGCATGGAAATTAACTTTTTTCATCTGAACGGAGCTCCAAGGTATGAATAAAATGCCATTTGGCAGCATTCCTGAAGTGAAGTACACGCACCATCGAATATTACTGCAGCCTTGATATATTCCAGCTGCTACTGCCCAGCAGACAGCCTAATGCACTTCTTTTCTAATGTCACCTTCACCCTGTTTTTCTTCATATATTTGCAACCGTTTATGAATTAAGCCTCGCATCACACCCACGCCTTAGAAAAGGGCCGGTCTTGAGGCACAGCAGCCCAGTGGTTAAGATGCCAGGCTGTAACTGAGGGCTTTGATGTAAAGCTCTCTGCCTGGCCTTGGGTAAATAGCTTTGTTCCCACCTGAGACAGGGTCACAGGCCTTGTCCTCTTAAGCAGCGATGGCAAATACACTGATGTGTGCTAGCTAGGCTGCCCCCATCTGCTTGGAGCTGCTTTGTTTTCAGGTCAGAAGTAGAATTTCTGTCTCTCTTTCAGATGGAGTCAGGCAGACCTACAGGGTTGTGCAGAAGCTTGGTAGCAGATGCAGAACTGCAGAGATTTCCAATTCAATGTCATAAAATTGTGGGCTTTACTACTCACTAGAATTCATATCATCTGACTTTCTCAGTAGCAAAATTCATATTTCTCCTTTACTGTGGAAACAAAAACTTTCCATTATAGGTGCCTAAACTTTGATTCTTGACTCCAAATTTAGAAACCAGCATTATCATCAATGACTCAGCTGCTCTCCCTGCTTTCCATTAGGATTTACACAGGATCTAACAGGGACATTAGCCTTAGGCTATTCCCTTTCTAGCAGGAGACATCTTTATGGGGGCAGATGCAGCTGATTTGCAGAACACGCTGAGAGAGGACCACGTGAATGTGAAAATCTTAGGTGGGTTCAAAGGAAGTACTGAGAAATTCACGAAGGATGAGGCAGGGGGCGAGGCATCTTGCTCATACATCTGTGAGCTGCCAGCTGCGGCAAGGCTATCATAAGAGGGACCTCTGTGAGCCCCTCTGCTTCTTAACAGCTCTTTCCCTAAGCTTTCAGTTCTTTTCTCTCTATTGTCCATCTGCTACAAAGCTGGACAGTCTGAAGCAGCCACGGCATTTCTTTCACTGATAGGGAGACCTTAAACTGTTTTAAGCGATGCATCAAGTTTAACTGTTTCTTAAAAAAGTCTTTTCAACTAACAACACCAGAGAAGAAGAGACATTTACGTTGGAAGTGTGCAAAGCTCTTTTCCCATCTTGCAGAGCAAGCCGACAGACATAATGTATGGCATGATCTGATTTTAGAATTATCACGTTTCCAATATATATATATATTTTTTGTAATAATTAAAGGGAACTGTAACTAAACTTTGATGCCATTAGATCATACAATTAAGTAGCGGCTTGCTTAAAGATCTGTCTTTTGCCCCACATAAAAAGAATTGCATCTACAAAGGAAGTCTTTTGAGATTTTATCCTTCAGGTTGTTCAACAGTTACTAACGCAGAGAAAATATCCTTTTCCTATGTATCTGAATAATCTTGTTTTTAATCTACAGAGATGAATACAAGAAAAGTTGCTGCTTGAGCTGGGGAACCACGAGATATTGTCTACTTGGTGAGATCCACAAGTTCTGAACCCCTCCAAGTAAGTGAAAAATAATTAGCTTGAGCTTTTGTCCCTTCTCTGATGAGAAAAAATGAAAAAGAATGCAGAGCAGAAAATAGATTAAATATTGTTGTATCATCATTAACTACCATTGATATGACCTATCTAGCTAAGAACCATATATTCTTGGTAGATTAACCATTTTTGGATCTCAAAAATTACAGTTGAGTAACACAACAACAGTTTTAGAGTCAGAAGGCTTGGAATCTATCACACACTCAGAACTTGACAAACACAATTTGAAAATTACTTATTTTCGTAACACAAAACAAACCATTTTAATTTGATCCTTAGAGCAAACAGAAAGAAAAAAACAAACAACAATCAAATACTAAACTTTAGTGCTATAGGAAAGGTCTGAGCTGGTTTTCTCAGTTCACCACAAAAACACTTGCGGAAGAAAAGCACAGCAGTATTAAAGATCTGTTAAAGGAGATGTTTTATCCAGAATGGCTCAACACTGGCATGCACACTAACATGTTTTCCAACCGAGTCAACTACTTATCCCAGCTTTTAAAAATGAAAAAACCCTGATACAATTTGTTATTAATAAATATCAGCTTCCTCAGCATTACAACCAGGGCCAAATAAAATGACTTATTTAGTGCAACTTCTTGCTTAAGCAGACTTCTTGATCCTTTCTGACCTTTCTATTAAAAGACAAACGTTGTCTTAGAGAAAGCATAGAATATAGTTTGAAACTGCATGTTCAGGATGTGAAAAGTGCCCAATCTGGTACTGTGTTTACAAAGGTGTTACAAACTGTGATGGTGCTTGAGATATTTAACAAGCATCTCAGACACCCGTGTGGGGAAGCAGCTGGAAGTCCTAACATTACCAGCTGGTCCAAGGTAAGCAATCTCCACTGTTCAACCAGAGCTCTGTCTTCTGAACTGTCAATAAGATTTTGGTTCTTAAGGGAGTACTGACAGAGACAGCACTCCCTGTCAGCCTGATTTGTCAGAGAAGCTTTATTTTGAACTTTCCTTCACTGAGTATATATGTGTATGCATATAGTCTATACGTATATATTAAGAAAAACCATCACCACCACCCAGCATTCTTCTCTAAAAGGGTATGCCAAGAAACGAGTAAAACTGATGAAATAGATGAAATGGCTCTCCTTCGATCCCTTGGCTACACATTCAAAACATTAATCTGATTATTGTTGTGGCTGAAGTTCAGCAAGGTTGTTAAGTATCTAACTGAAAGCATATGAACAGTCCCATTATGGTGATTCATGGATTTAAAAATAGAAATGTTTAAGTGTTCTGTTGAATGCTCGAGTCTAAATGAAATCAATACATGCTATGCTTCTTACTCATGAAATATTAAGGGCAGATGCATAATTTATTGTACTCTGTGTATGTACTTGCACTGATTATACTGTAATAGAGCTATGCATAATTTAAAATGTATTGTACACACTTTATGGGAAAAATCATCATTAAATCCAGAACAGTTCACTTTTTTTGTGAACTAGGCATTTGTTTTATTCTTAAATCCAATCCCACATGTTCAGAAACCCTTTTCCAGACGAAAAGAAATCGTAGTCTCCTCTAAAGCCCTGAGATGGTAGCACGCAGCTCTCTGCAAGCTACCAGGCAGCACAGAGGTCCTTTGCTGACCTCTAGTGACAGAGAGGCAGAGCCACAGTCTGCACCAAACCAGAGCGCTCAAATCGCGGCTCAGAGCCATCCTAGCTGCAAAGCTAAAAAATCCCCTCTTGTATTTAATGGCTCAGACAGCTAGACAGGAAAAGAGAGGGAGTCCATCGTATCAAAGCCTACGTTATTTATTCTCTGCTGTGAATAACTGTCTTTATTACTGGTTTGTAAGCCACTTTCTGTCCTGCCAATGGCATCATGGCAGCTGTGAGCCTTCCAGTAACGTATAAGGACTTTCTGAGAGAAGTACTCAAAGGCAGACTTTATTTATGGAAGAAAGCACTCTGCAGTGCTCATCAGAGAACGTATAATTAACCTGCTTAAAGTCAGCATGCATTTAAAAGCTTGGCTCGGCTGGGAGACATAGGACATATTTAGCACCTGCCTCATAGGGGATGACGTTTAAAAGCTTTGCTTCCTTTTGTTGCAGCGTGACCTTTCTTCACCCACATCTGAAGCAGACTCTGCTGGAGAATGCTTCTCTCCAGGTCAGACACTTCTGTGCCCCACAAAGGCAATTAGCAAATGGCTGCATTTGGTCATTACAGCCAGATCTGCCAGTAGGGATACTGCAATAAGGCCAAAACTCTTACTGCTTCTCTGTCCCATTCTGGATTTCTTCTGCTGTGAAGAAGTGAGGTCAGCAACACAACTACTGGGCAACATCTGGGAATACTCCCAAACCTCACTGCTTCCTAGCCTGTACGTAAGGTTTAAAGATGGCCTGGTTATTTTTAAGCAAATAGGTACCAAAGGAACAATGCTTCTTCCTGCCTTCCCAAACTCCACCACATATTTTCTCTTATATCTTTCTTATATCTGTTGACATTTTATCAAAGGAGAGCAGCAGCCACCACACTGTTGTGCCTGCACTTGCAGCCCAGTAATCAACTGGGACAAAAAAAACACTAGGAGAAAAATATATATGTATATATATATATATATATATATATATATATATATATAATATATACAAACACACACATATACACACACCTAAAGCCAGGTTGAATGTATAAGCCATTAAGATAAATGGAACACGAAACTCTGGAAATCTTCCATCACCGTGTGATTGTCTTTTGGTTGTAATTCTATGGATCCACAGGTCAGTGGCACTAGACAGAAGTAACTAACAGCTCAGCATGCACTACCCATTTCCAGGTGCCTGTAGCCTTCCTCTACCCACAACAAGCTAAAATAGGTCTCCAGTTTTTTGGACAAATCCTCCTTATCCCGATTTCAGACTGATCTCTGCGTATGTATCCAGATAAGCTTCAAACTCACTGGCTTGCCGTGTGTGCAGATGCACACAAAACTAGAAAAATCCTACAAAATACAGGTCATGAATGATTGTGTTCCACTCCAAATAATTAATTTCCAAGCTTTGCTGAGATTACTTCTCTAAAAATAAAATGCGGCTGCAAATGCTTGACGATAGATGGCGCTACATGAACATTTGTTTTTTAAATAACACAATTTAACTTGAATATTTAATATTGCATATACTTAACAAAGGTGCCTAAGAAATGTCAGCATTATATTTCTATTACTTCTTACGCACGAATAAATGATATATGAGGAATTAAAAGCAAGAAGACAATTAGTTGAGATGTCAGACTTCTCCAAAGATCAGTCACAGATCAGACACTGTCACTTGGGTCCTCTCCCTTATGCACTGAACATCCCAGTAGCCTAACCTGGCATTCTGCTAAAGGCCATTCAAACTGAAAGGTGTTTCAGCCTGCCCAAACCCAGCTCCAGATGATTGTACCAATGAGGAGGTGGTTGTGAGCAGCACATTGAAATCAACCCAACATGTCTAACAATTTCTAATTTTCTGGGTCCAAAAATAATGAAGTCAACAGAAACAAGTAGCACTGACAAGTGCAAAACTAGCAGAGATAAACTTCCAATTGACCTAAGCACCAGTCCTGGCTGTTGCCTGGCTGCTGGAGGAGAATACATCAGCAAATGACAAGCAGAAGGGGGAAAACTGCATATAAAGACTCAAGGGCAAAGAATTAGAAGAGCTACCATTATCAGTGTGAATAGGCAGCAAAAAGCTACAAGCTTTCTTTCAAAAATATTCGTCTTCACTCTTAATGCCTGCAGGGAAAAACATTTCTACTGACTCACAACAATGTTCTCTGCCTCTCACTCATCTACACTCATAGATACTTAAACAGCAATCATAATCAGCAAATGGTGTTTTCTCTGTTTTCTCATATTACTGCTGGTAAGATCAGTGATTACTTGAAAGCAGCCTTTCACCTGCCAGAGCAGCTTACACTTGCGACTTGAACAAGGGGTAAGCAGTGATGGCTAGGCAGTGAAAGTGCTCGCTATGGAACAAGGGGAAATGAAGAGAGCGCTGCGCTTGAGAGAAAGCCAGAAAAAGCTAACTCACAAGGTTTTGTAAAAAGTAATTACACCTCATACTGTGAGCACGTGAAAGAACAAAAAGTTTGCTTCACTAATGCAAACTTTACTACTGAAAGGTTGGAGAAACTGTAGTCTACAGATGCAAATTGAGAAGTGGGGAAGTTCATTACCTCAGGCTGAAATACAGAGGAGACAGAATGGCTATGCAAGGATACATTCAGAGCAATCACCTTCTGCTCCCACCTTTGAAGCAAATATCCTATTTGTCCTCTACTCCTGTACTTTGATTCACACTACAGAGCATCCTTTGGGCACCTAAACCAGAGGTAAACCGGCTGATTTGGTCTTAGCACCACAGTGAGCTCAGGCCACAGAAGCAGACAAGAGTTAGTAGAGAGCAAAGCACGGAAAACAGAAACATCACACAGGTCACATCCTCAGCACCCATGACCGCTCCCTGTGGGTGCTCCTTCAATGAGCTGCCTTCCCCATGAGCATAATTGCTGCCTTTGCATGTAGCCAAGAGGCTCCAGTCAGCTCCTCAAGGTAAGCCAGTACTGCAGCTGCCTTGGGAAGACAAAGTCATAGCTTGGTCAAAGAAAAAAAAATCCAGTATCACCCTGTTCCTTCTCACTGGACTCAGACATGTTATCTTGCTTGGTGCCCAGAGCTTCTCTCTTATCTTGTTCTTGGGCTCGGTATCCTGTAGTGACAACTGGTGGGGCCCATTTCCTCCTCCTCCTCTCTATAAATTACCATCCCCACCTCCTCACAGCATTTAGCAGTGGATTGACAGAGCTCCTGGAGGGGTTTTCTTACAGAATTAAAATGGTGATCATGTAATCTTTCTGACAGTAACTGCATTATTAAATCTGCAGTACATGAACCAGATTTAATAACACACTTGTTCTGAGCAGAGACAGTTAATTTCCCACTATCTGCTCTTAGCCCTCAAAATATTTCTACTCTAGCTCTAAGTTTTGCATAGGCTAAACAATAATTATAAGATTTAAGTAGCATCTGGGGAATCTTCCTGTCTTGTTTTGCATTTGCTCATTGAAGTTCTCAGGTGAAATAAAATTGTTGTTCTATTCTCTGAATTTAGTTCCCAAAAACTCAGAAAGCCAGAGGGGAGACTGATATGAATAAAAATGGTAACTGTATTGGAGAAGAACAGCCACTTCCAAAGTCACATGGAAGCATCTGTGAGGATCCTGGCAAGCACAGATAAGACTTATGAGACAGGGAGGGAGGAAAGAAGACTGATAGCTGATTGTTTTTGTGCAATTATGTAAGTCTTGTCTAGTGAGTGGAAATACTGTAGGAGATGCAGCTTGCAGTAACTCATTGCCCATGGAATGATCTCCTATATTCCACAGAGCAGAAATTAAACCAAGAGAGTTGTGTCAGTGAGAAATATATTCAGTCTCTCAGAGTCCCTGGTGCAGCAGACATATAATGATGCTTTGAGCCAGCTCTTCCAGCCACGATAGCAAAACAGCAGGAAAAAGGCAAAGTCTGGCCCATATCTGAGACTCCTTAACTACAGAACTTCCTGTCCTGGACAACCAGCTTCCAAGGAAGAAGGATCATAAAGTGCTTGAAGAAAAATCATCCTTTTTCTGGTCAATACTTAAGCTAATTCATCCATCCCACAGAGATGAATGCATTACCATGGCCTCCTACTGCCTTTGCTCAGATAAAGAGGAACAGAGTTTAATTAACTGTTGCTATAGAGGACTTGGAAAAAAAAAAAAAAAAAAATCATTCATAGGGCAGTTAATCATAAGATAACACATATCACTATTGAAAATCATGGCTGTCTGCTAAAGTGAATTGTGCAGAAGTCACTTATGCCCATACTTAGCTGTGAACATCACTCGGTGATGGACTCTGCCACTCTGCCTCTTCTGGTCACATAGGCCCCCTTTCATTCGCTTCTCCACATCTCAAACTCTGACATCCATGAACTCTTTCCCAAGCTGTCATTTGCTGTGTCATTTCCCTTCTAAATATTACTGTTTTCTTCTCCTTTTCCTAACCTTCATGGGAAAAAGGAAGTGGGTATTTTATAAACAAGAAGCAGAGAAACCAAGAAAAAAAAAGAACATAATGTATTGCTAAACTAAATCCTCGCTGTCATTTGACAAACTAGCTCAACTTGTGGTTAATCACACAAACATCAGAAACTTCAGACTCATTACACCCTTTCTAGGCTTATGTATCTACCTAGATGTTTACATGCCCCAGTTACAGATTATTGAGTATATCTATCTTTTTCCTACAAGTTTAGCACATAAGCCCTGCAACTTGTGAACAATTAGTGTGCTGCTCTCATGTTGGATTGTGTGTAAACAGTTCTACTGAGCAGAAAAGAACGTGAAAGTATTTTGTGCAGAAGAACCAGTCCTAACAAGTATTTGAACAAAACTAGTGTTTGAGAGCAAACAAACAAACAAAAACAAGAAAAAAAGAAATTATTTAATGCAAGTTTTCAGAAATATTGCCAGACTAATAAGAATTTATAAGGTGCTCTTTCTCAATATTTCAATGAAAATAGGGGTACATGTTACTTAAAACTAAGGAAACAATCAAAACAATCCTGTTCTAGAACTAACAAAAAAGTTGCCACCTATACACACAAACCTAAGCATCACTTGGATACAGATAACAGACAGCAGGGTTGGATGCTTTCCTACATCATCTTTTTGGACAGCAGGAAAGCACAAGCTCTCAGAGGAAGGAGGGAGATTTCCTGGGTTGTGAGAATAACATCAGGTAAATGGATCCACATCCTACTACAGAGAGAAGGGGAATCTCAGAAGTGGATGAAATGCTGTAAAGTTTTAAAGCTCTTACTGTAACAGTGAGCAGGAACTGAAGATATCTTTTTCTACAGTTAAGAGAACCAACCATAAATACAGAACTTTGGAGCATTGGCACTCGAGTGCAGGCCAAGTATTTGATAACAAATCACATTTGTAAAGGGATGGGAAAGAGTCAAACAGAAAAGCTACCTTAACTCTCTTAAATGCAGACCATAAAGTATTCGTACATTTGTCCACCACCTGAATTCTAGATTTATCTACTGGCTAACAACTAAAGGATATTTTTAATATTAAAACCTAATTTTTGAAAGTAAATGTTTCAAGCCTTCTTCTGCACAATCTGTGCTCCATGTTTTTCTTTGCGTATCCAGCTCCAAGGGTGAAGTTATTCCAGCAGCCTGATAGAAAATTCATCTGGGAAATGCTGGAGGGAAGTATAAGATTGCAAGTGCTTCCCTCCACCTCCTCCCCTTTCTCTTCAGCTCCTGTTATTTGTCTGCACAATTGTGTCTTACTTTACCTTAAAAGTATTAAATCAGAACACTGTACCCTCTACCTTCATGCAGACAGCTGAAATTCCAAAGGCTGGTCATATAAAAAAATAGCACTTCCTCACCTGGGTAAGCTGCAGACCATCAGTAAATGCGCAGCATAAAACTCCTCCTGCAGCACATAATTCCTCAGCACTGAGAAGAACACACAATAAAGCTCTATTATATGGCCCTCAAGCCATCATACCATTATCTCATTCTATTTCAGGATAAAGCAGAAAGAGGCCCATACGTGCTGCTTATACAGCTGCCTAGTGCACTGAAGGGAATTACTTACATCAAGTGATAGCAATGAACAACATTCCTTTTGGGGCATTTACATGAAATAATTATGTTTTCTTTAAAGCAAGATAATTACCCTGGAAGAAACCGTTTTTTTCCGACTTCACTTGTTAAATATTCACAAAACATTTGGCATTCCCCACTGCATTAAGATCAGATAAAGGCTTTGGCAAGCCTCAGAAAATCATCACAAATAATTACTTTTATGTTAGACATAAGGAAAACTGTTCATCACGAGAGCGGTCAAATACTGAAGCAGGCTGTAGAACCTCTAGTTTTTAAGAGGGCAAAAATCCAGCAAACTGATTTCTGAGCAGATTAATCTAAATGGACTTGAATGACTTCAGGAAGTCTCTTCAAACCTGAATTATGAGTTTCAGACATTGGTAGAAGTCCTGATCTTGTAGTGAAACTAAGAAAACAAAGTCAAATAACTCACAGCTATTAATAATGTACGCTGAAAAAGCTTATCGCGGGCGTTTGATGATTTTGTTGTGAAATACTGTTCTACTGGACTCATAATTCACTTCAGAAATGATACTCTCTGGTTTCCTCTCTACCCATATCAGTAATGTTAAAATGCTACAGTTCTGTGGGAGTTACCTTAGCCAGTAAATTTTCTAAGACTATAAACGGCCACCTCCTCCCCCCCTCCCCGAACAGTGCTGCTTGTAGCACAGAGCCAACAGGACCAACAGGGCCAACAAGGCGAAGAGCACCCAACTTCACTTCAGCCTTTCTTTTCTCTGCCACTTTCACTGACCGCAAACCTGTCTGCCCAATAGAACGTTACCATTTGGATGACTCAAACAAGATGATCTGGCCGCACTCCCACAGATTTGGTCGAATAATACAGCTCTGACATCTTCTTCAGAGAGTGAATCACACGCGTAGGAACAGGCAACCATTCAGACATGTAAAAGGAAACACAAAGCTAGTCATTCTCCTCGAAAATTCAGGGGGAAAAGAAAACAGTCTCCAAACCAGGCCCTTAATGTGCAGTGTAACCCACAGTCTTCTCCTCTTGCCTGAAGGGCAGAACTTCTAGTGGGGTCATCCGGGAATGCATATTTAGCATATTTTAAATCCATGTGCCCAGAAGTAGATTTGTTTTCTTAACAAGTGGTCTCTCATCAACCTGACATATTGCAGCCACAAAGATTGAGCTGTTTTCAAAAGTACTTCGAGCCAGTGAGATTCTTAACAGAAAAGACACTAAGACACCATCAACCTTCCAGAATATAATTTAAAGACACAAGATGCATCACATTTTCCCAAGGCTTATATGATGTTGTTCATTTCTGTGTCATGTGCTCATTTCTCCTCTGAAAAAGGTACAGTGCATAACAAACAGTTTGTGTGCATTCTTCACCAACATGTTACTTGATGTATTTTAAAAGTTGCATTTCTATTGAGTATCCTGCTGATGATTTCTTAACAGGTAGAGTTCCTGAATGTTTCTGGGAGTTGTTAAAGGAAAAACCCATGTCCTTTCTGTGCATCTAATAAGTTGAATATTTCTAGTATGGCCAACTTTAGTTGCTTAAAACATGAAAGGACAGGAATATTTTTTTGTGCCATAATAACTGGACAAACATGAAGAAAAGCTGTAGTTACAGATCTTAATTTGCTTGCCATTACCAGGAAGGTTGCTTTGTAAAGCTGAACAGCACAGCCATTGGTACTAGACACAACCTGAGTTCCCATTTCTTTGGTTATAGACAGGTCTCAGATACTATATCTAACTTCTTCATGCATAACAATGATACCTGGACTACAGCTTTCTCACTTGTGGGTTTGTTAGCACCACATAGGAGAGAAGTTTCAGACTAACAGAGAACTCTTAATGAACAAAGAAATGTACAATGGAGCAATCAAGAAAGAAAAAAAAATGAAAAAAGGATCAAAAACTCAATTGCAGTATTCCAAGAACATCAATTAATGGCAAACACGAGCCAAGTAAAAGATACTTACTGACATATGTTCTTCATCTGCCTCTTGCTTATATCAATCTTATTGGCCTCATAGCACATGGTCTGAAGATTTAATATATCCCAAGGCATGTGGAATGCTGAGAAAGGTGAACAAAGTGCCACTGGATAAAATTAGAGACCTCGTACCGACCCCTTTCTGTCACTAGATCATGAATTATCACTGATACTTCGCATCATACAGATCAGCATCAAAATCTCAGCTCTAAGTACTAAGACTTACCCTTCAAATAGATAAGGCATTTTTAATTACTGGGTCTGCTCTGAATGTTGAAGAGACTACAGGAGCTTTTTTTCCCCCTCCTTTACAGACATAACTAAACTAATAATGTTTCATTAACTGAAGATTGTTACTTCAACATAATTTTTGTATGGCTCCTTACCCACAACTTCACTTTTCTCAACAAACCAGTATTTTTACATTGCACTATTGTATATCACTAGCATGTTCCACTGCAAAGTTTGATAAAAGCAATGATCAAGGAGGCTACGGTTAAAATAAAATCGTAGCACTTAGCTAGCTCTTTTAGGGCCTGGTTTGAAACATGCTTAAATGAGAAGAGCCTTGAAGAATCTTGAAGGGCATCCTCTGGAGCACGATGTCAGCACCAGTTGTGCAGTAGGACGGCGATCACAAGCAATGTGGGTAACCCCTCTCAGAAAAAAAAAATTAAAATTCTGGGCTTAAAGAATTTACAAGGTGGCTTTCTGAAGGAGAACATTACTTAAAGTGTTCCCACAAAAACTATTAGTTTCATTCTCCCTAGAGAACTGTCAGGTGTGTTGTATTTCTCAATTAACTTCAGCTAACTCGTAACCCATTACGAACTTTCTGTAACGATATCAGTCACATACGAACAACTGATTTCCTTTGATAATTTGCAGTATCCTTGGTTGAAATATGCCCTGCATGCTTAAAAAATATGAAACGGCACTTTTATTCAAATCTCTAGAGAGAAAAAATTGGTAGACCAGATTTTTTCACAACTATTTTACACTGCCTGGAATGTTTTGAGGTTCAGCCTTGCAACCTGCAGAGGTGCTGGGCAGCACATCAGGTACACGTAGTCCCCCTTGGCCCACATACTCGAAAGAAAATGTACTCAAGTAACCAACTAGCCTGAAGTTCAATAAACCTGCTGGACATCATCTTTTCCACCAGTTTCATTGCACAGCCAGCCTCAGATTTTTCCTACATGCTGTACCTACCTAACCATCCCTTACAGCGCGTCCAGTTATCACCCATGCATACCCAGCACTCATCATCCCATCCTTCACCTCCAGATTGTCATCCCACTTACAAAATGTTGCAAAGCCTACTAATTCCTACATGAAGATCTGCACAGAAACATTCTACAACCACCAAACTCATGTAAGAAAGCCTCCTGTTACTTCTTTATCATCAACATATTCCTGCTGCAAACCTTCATGTTATCCCTGAGATTCCATCCAAAGCCAGTCCAGAAACAAGGACACGCTGTCCCACCATCATCTAGAAGTCCAGCAATCAGCACAAACTTAAAATCAAAAGTGCACTGTGATTCTGTTGGCAGGTGTTAATACAAAGTTCAGTCTGAAAGCTGCTGAGTGTATAACTTGCAGTTTTATGAGGAGCGTTCTGGAAAAAAGTCAGCACCTGCACTTGTAAAGTGTGGATACAGAAGCTTTTTAAAGAGCCACTAAGTCTTCAGTGCTCTGAGGTTGAGGATAGTCAGAGCTATTTGCATCTCCTCGTAAACATCTTGTGCTCCATTTGCTGGAAGAAACACAAGTTGGACCTGGCTTAAAACCTGCAGATCCCTATCCTTCCAATAATTTGGTCTCGTATATGAAAAATCTTCTCCACCGCAAGCAGTGGCAGCAGGCTGCATCCATGGATCTTTTTAAGAACCGGTCAGATGAAGCCTCAATAATCCTGATCAGCTTCAGCACAAGACGTAGAGCTCAAGGCCTCCTGAAGCCCCCCGTATTGTCAGCTACTGCACACAGCTATAGCTCTACACATGCACACTGAGCCATAGTTTTACAGTTGCATCACAGCCACATATTTATCAAGGGACAAGCTACTACTTTTTTATAAATGCAAGACAGCACAAAACAAACAAACAAAATTGCAAAAGATGCCCTTCCATTGAATTCAGTGTACTCACTTCTTCTTAGCTGCAGTCACAAAATGAAGCACCTGAATGAAATCAGAGCAAAGTCTTATATTTCCTGTCCTTGATGCTCATATACATTTAACACAAAATGCTGTTCTTGCAACAGAAAGAAATGGTTAAAGAAATAAAACATAAAAAGTGAGAAGAAAAAAGCGAAGAGGTTACTTAACTGTCAGCTTAAACTCACTGCCTTTTTACAAGACCAGACCTGGCATTTATTTCTGAATAACTTTCAGGAACAATATTTGCAAGCTTGATAAAATGTTTACAATTCCTCTGGCAGAGGATTTGCATTTTTACAGACCTTTGCCACAGATTAAAATTATTAAAACACCTGGTCCAAACACACCACCAAAAAGCAAATAAACAGAAACGAAACAGAATATTGCATTACAAGGTAAGACAATGCCCTGTGTGTTACTGCAGTAGGCACAAGCCAGCAACACCACACCAGGTACATTTTACCCAACAGCTTTAATTACTCCTTTTCTTTCCTACTTGGAGGGCCTGTAATTGGCCACAGCTGCTAGCACTTCACGTCACACTGCTCCCAGCAGCTGGAGCCCCGGCTGCACTTTGGTCACAACTTTAATTAGCTGTTATATTGTGGGTGTAATTACTGCTTAAAGTTGATTTCTGTCTTTTGCTTTTATTTTTTTTATTTTCCCCCAAGAATTACTGACAGAAGTATTCTTTGTTTGCTGTGAAAAGGGATGCAAATACTGAAGTTGCCATCTTAGAAAAGGGAGAGAGGTAAACTAAAGCAAGTCTATCTTGCACAGAGACTTTTTCTGTGTGTGAGAATTTTTACGTCACAGGAGTGAACAAAGAGTTTGCAGGTTAATGGTGAGCAAGCTCAGTCTTACTGCTCAAAATCTTGCAATGTAACTCAAGCAAGTATACCCAATAAAGTCACCAGAGCTTGCTCCTTCATTGAGGAATAACGCAAACCATATGATATTGTAGGATGCAAGACCTGAGCTTCAGAATGTAAACCCAGAGCAGGATTCCTCCATGTTCCTCAGCTTTACGTGCTTGCGAAATGCTGAAATGCACAGTACTGACCATCTAAACCCACAGACAAAACACTGGTTAAAAAAAAAAATCAAACACGTAAGGTTAAAAAACCCTAGAAATAGTGAAAAATACCATTGCAATGGCTGTATCAGTGTAGATATACAGAAAGCGTTTCCCATTCTGAATAATCTCTACCATTTGAATGAAATTATTATTTAACTCAGACTTAAAAATATGCCAAACTTATTACAGTCAATTGCTTTCTTTAGGGGAGAACTAAATGTGCCTGGCATCCTTGAGGATGTCTGTAACTAAATATATCAGCGCACAGAAAAGCCTTCTGCCTTGTTATTGGTTCTACGTTTGTGGTTGGAGCAGAAAACACTGCTGCTTACAATGAAGTTTAAAGACCATGGAATAATAAGTGAAGCCCTTTTGATTGAGCTGCCTATTCTGTGTTTTATGGACAGCTGTTAGGAGTCACAATCTAACAGCACAAATGTGGAAAAAGTTCCTTCTTAGGGCCAGATTACTGCCACAGTCAAAAACCTGCTTCAATGAACATAAATATTTTCTGTTTTAAACTAAGTTTGAACTGAATAAGCAAACGTTTTTTCTTTGAAATGCAAGCTGTCAATTAACTGAAAGCAAAGGACACCGACTCTCCTGTTTGAGCACTTAGGAGCCTGCTGTCTGAAATACATAGAACTATAGAATCTCTGGGCAACCTGTTCCAATGCCTCATCACCCTCACTGTGAAAGACTTTTTCCTTATGTCCAACCTAAATCTCCCCTCTTACAGAAACCACTTCCCCTTGTTCTGTCACCACAGACCCTGCTAAAAAGTCAGTCCCCTTCTTTCCTGTAGCTCCCCTTTAGATACTGATAGGCTGCTATCAGGTCACCTTGGAGCCTTCTCTTCTCAGGCTGGAGCTTTAGATACATCTCTCCAGAGGAACGCCAGTTGCTTGTTAAAAGCCAACCCTCACTTCTGAAAAGGACCTCTAGTATAATTCTCTCTCATTACCCAACTTTATTCTGAGACAATTTTCCCTGGCAATAGCTCGTCACGGCCTTGTGAAAAATGTGCTGCTTGGCACGCTTCCATTTTGTTCCAGACTTTTCACTAAAGCTGGATATAAATATTGCAAAAACATAATAATAAACTTTTCTACATAAGGATATTAGTTAGCATATAGCTTCCTCAAATACGAGTAGTGCAGTTGCTATTTAACTGAAGTTGACGTTGTGCTGTTAGCTTCAGCTTCTGCTTTTTCCTTTGAAAGCCCACTCTAATGGTATTACTGACTTCTGAATCAGCACTGCCTCCTTTCGAGACCAGTAGCTTTGTTACAAGAGCTAGTTCTTGTCAAACTACATCATTATGAAAACTGGCAGGTCTTTGTCAGGGTTCGTCTGCTTTATACTTCTAAATCCCACCTTTACATTCCCTTGCATATCCCTTCTTTATTTAAAGTGGTATTGAGCTAATATTTACTAATTTTTCTACTGAAAACAGAAACTTTTCACCTGAAAACACTGCAAACTTTATATATGTGCAGATGTATGAAAAAATCTTTGTGTGTATAGCTTAGCGCTTGATCCGTGTTATTCCAATTTTGTGTTTGCTTTCATTCTGCTTTGCACTGAGAAAACTCAAAGGAGGCCAGCAGAAACCAGTGACACTTGTTTCAAGAGATTATTTTAGAACTTTAATTTATTCAACCTTTTTGCTATGAAATGAGTACCTGTGGGAGATATATAACCCAAAGCTGTTTTACCGGTCTGTAACAAGTCATATGCAAGTAGAAACCATTTTCACTTACCCAAGTGAGTCATACTGAAGAGGGAAGATTTAGATTGAATATAAGGAAGAAGTTTTTTACCATAAGAGTGGTGAGACACTCAACATGCTGCCCAGAGAGCTGGTGGAAGCCACATCCTCGGAGATATTCAAGGTCAGGCTGGATCAAGCTTAGAGCACCTGATCTAGCTGTAGGTGTCCCTGTTCATTGCGGGGGAGTTAGACTAGATGGCCTTTAAGGATCTCTTCCAACTCAGAAGTGTCTATGATTCGACGATACTACAAAGACGTGTGTTTACTCTGTATGTACCCTAAATACATAGCACAGATTGGTTAAGGATTCAGGCTTGCTCATACCACTGTTACTTTGGTTAAACAAGTAGTCAGAGATGAGATGTCTGAGATGGGACGTCAGCTTGTGCAGAGGAAGGCAAGGAGACAGCTCCTTAGCAATGATTTTCCAGTAGCACTGCCAGTCATTGTCACAAGAATAATTGTGTGGTTTCTTCCCAGAAGATCTGAAAAGATTCTGCATGTCTTTTGTTGGCACAGGAGCTTGGCTTTCCCTGGATTTTGTTGCCTGCAGGATTACAGAGTGATTTTCCAAGCTGTTTATCTTGCTTTCTTGGAAGTAGCGGCGGGTAGCTTCCCACTAAGTTTCCCTAGCTCAAAGGGGCAGTTTCAGGCGTCTGCTTTCCTTGATTTGTCAGTGACTATTCAATGTCTGCGCAAAGGAAGCCTTCAAGGCTGAAGTGGCTTGGCAGTGGACCTCTAGCACACTATAAATAAGGCTAACTAAACCGAAAGTGCTGTATTTCTTAAAAGTAAAGTAGCTGGATAGAGAAGGACCCGGCTGTAACAACCCTCAGTTGCACTTCTAAAGCAGTTGCAAATGGGGATGTTTTCCACGTATGGGGCACTTTCTGGAAGTTCTGTTTGCTTTTAAGACCAGCACCACCCCTGCTAACATACAAGTGTTATCCTAAAGAAATAACCACAGCCTGGAGAGCGTGAACATTCACGCTACTGTCATGTTCCTGGGATGCTCCAGTACTCCTTGGGCTACTGCCAGAGCCTGTTCAGCTCATCTGAATTGCAGAAAATTGGCTGGAACCAAGGTATTGAACAAAGGATAGGAGACCTGCCCCTCTGGGTTGCAGGAAGCCTGAAGGGCTGAAAACTTTCTTTTTTTCTATGCAGCCTTTGTGTGGTTTTCACCCAGTCCCCAGCCATGTGAGCTCAATATAACAGAGCTCAATGCAGAAGAAAAAGTGATATGGAAGAAATTCCTGCGAGGTTTATTCAGTGAATCAGCCCTTCTGTCGAAAGCTGTTGCAAATCCTAAGCAAAGTCTGAGGCAGTGAGCCTTGGCCATGCTGCTGGTGTTGATTATATTGACTTACTGTTTGTCTCCTTGGAAAGAAGCAAGATATACTGAGACTCTGGTGTAACAAATCCCTGCTTTATTAGGCTGCAGCCCTGAGCTTTTATCCCACTCAGAGCAGGCTGCCATTTATCTCAGAGTTGCCTGCATAGTACATAACTCACCGTAAGTGATTTTGCCCTCTGTGATACACGGTCATCTCCTCCCCAGCCTTAGGCTCCTCAGCCCTAAAGTCCAGCAGGAGAGCTGTGTTAGTTGTTAACCCTTCAGTTTATGCCCTTCCCCAAAACGACATCAGACCTGATGTCTCTGCCGAGCTCATAAGTCCTTGCAAAGCCTACATGACATAACAGTACTGCAGCCAGTGTCAGGCATGCCTTTCAGGCACACTTTTTTGTTACAGATGGTGGAAGAATAAATTATTTCAGCTTTAAGTTTTTTCACACTCTGCCATTACCACATAATTCCTTCTTCCAATTTCTGATCCGACTACTTTGCTTCAAGCTATGTTTTTCTCCTATCTCCAAAAAAGAAAATACTCCAAAATTAATGGACTCTTCATCTGAAAAATATGCAGTCATCAGGGAGTTTCATGCTTAATTCCTTGGCTCTTGTACTTGGGAGATCACCCGCACTTCTCTTTCTGTGTTATTCAGATCATATAGTTTAACTTTTTGCAGAAGATTGGTCTTCAGTGTTTTAGATAAAATTTGTTTCTCAAAAGCTGAAGTCTGTCATCAAGAATGTGGAATTTAAGGGTAGATTAATCCTAACCACATAATTCACAACAGCTTGAAACGCAGCAAACATCATTTTCACTGATAGGTAGTAGTGTCATGCAACCACCTTCCACATACCACAAAAGCATATCACATAACAAGGCTCCTGATAAAAACCAGTTTTGGAATCAGTCACAGTCCAAACAAACACTCTTAGAGTATGATCAGATTAAGTTGTTTAAAGCAGGGGGCATGTGGAAATCATCACTAGCTGACATCAGATGTAAATCAGGCTTCTACTTTAAATGGGCTGAACACAGGGTACGTTGTAGTATAAGCTCAGCAGCGTTACTGGACTGTTTCCTGTTCTTGAATGTTTTATCAAAATCCTTTTAAAACGTGTAATAGACATCCAAAAGGGTTTTACAAAGTCCTGTTAAATGATATCTATCATTTTACTAGCTGTTGGGGCATCTACTTTTAAAAGCAGAATGCAAGTAGGAAGAAGCCACTGTAGTGCTTTCTGTCTAGGAGGAATTAGAACCTAAAACATAATTGAGATTCAGCAAAGCATGGAAGGCCTACTGTAGGCCTGCCAGGAGACCCAAGAAGATCATTTTGCTGGATCAGCTTTCATAATATCCAGTGCAAACATGTCCTTGACAAGGAGGCATATTTAGCTTCCCATAGAAAACCCAACAGATCCATTTCCTATAAGTGACGCTGTGATGTTTGAAGATGTCTGTGGAAAACGACACTTGAAGAAGCAACTAACTTCCATAGATGTGTCCTGCATGTCTTAGGTACCATAAGAGACATTCACCTAACAGTGATGGATGATGATCTTCACCTCTCATACATGATGGGTGTGATGCACAAGGAGACAATTCCTTTTGTATAGCTGTGCAAAATATGCAGAAAATATCAGCAAAGCAAATGGAAATATTTTTCTAATTCCCTAAGAGCAACACACGTAGGACACAGAGCCAAGCTGAAGGGGAAAGCATTATCCATTGTGGACATCTTCTATGACAGAGGAAGCTCTCAGACTCTTCCTTCCATGCTCCCCAGCCTGCAGGAGGGCCCACTTCTGCCTCCTTATTTGCTCACAGCTCCACTCAGCACTGCTGTTACTGTCACTGAAGCAGTTACTGAGCAGCCTCGTGAAGACTGGGCTTCATGGTCTTTGGTCAGGACAGGGAGCAGGGTCTGAGAACAGTGAAGAGGAAAACTGATTATTAAATATATTTTCCATTAATGTGCTGGCGAAGGAAGAAATACCCTGACGTTTACCTTTTCTTCTGAACCTTCCAGGAATAAAGGACTCTAAAATGCAGCTGAACTTTATGCAAAAATGTCTCCTAGCTCCTTTGAAAACTGTCCTTGATAAATGTGTGTGTGTCATTCAGGTATAGTGTTGTGGTTATGACTTAATTCCTCATGATTGATCCAACCCCCTAACCCTGCAAAAATGTCTGCGCTGAAACTAAGCATTTCCTTGCTCCAAGGCAGGAAAAGTTAACTCCTTCCTTGCTGACACAGAAGCCTTCAAAGACATAC
Source organism: Lagopus leucura (assembly GCF_019238085.1). Lineage (NCBI taxonomy): Eukaryota > Metazoa > Chordata > Aves > Galliformes > Phasianidae > Lagopus > Lagopus leucura. The sequence goes on along the minus strand of NW_024962267.1, from coordinate 16,578,439 downwards.
TGAATTTCAGAAAGATGCAGTCGGCGGGAGCACGAAGAAACTTCAGATAGGCTTCAAGGTGCACATCGTGTTTGATTTCTGGAATGAGGGAGTTCTTCAAAGTTACACAAAATACCATAGGCCTGGGTATCACTTATAAAATATTGTACAGCGATAGGGGAAGAAGGGTTTCCTCTGTAGTTTGAAATAAGAGAATGATTTACAGGCATGCCCAAGTGGTTTTTGGGATGATCAATGAAGCCCAGCCTTCACTTCTTGTAAATGAAATTCCTGAGAACACCCAGCATCCCCATCAGCCTTGGGCAGCTGATACTCTGAGACTTCTCTTTATTTCTATTCATCTTATTCATAGAGTGCTGGAGAAACATCCCTCTCTTTGACAAGCAGTGTCAGAGGAAGACAAATGAATTCTCCTGGAGCTAAACAGCTGGAAGGATTGCAGAGGGATGGAGATGAAGAGAACCCATGCCTCTAAGCTCATGGGCAGGCAAAGATTTGTGGTAAAGCCCTGTGAAGCCTTTTTCTCACTGGCTGCATCATGCATAGTCCAGGGGAATGAACCAGCAGGACACACAAAGCATTGGCTGCAAATGTAAATCAAGCTCCAAAGTCACCTAAATACTTAAAAAGACAAAGATGCAAATAATTAGAAAGGACATCAAAAGCTACAAAGAATTTTAGCTGAAGGGAGTCAAACAGTGCTCTGGGAATTAACAAAGAGGGGGTTACCAGGGATTTGGCATGAAAATTCAAGGATTAAAGACCTTTGAGCTAACCTGTTTTCAGGATAATGACAAGAATGTGGGCATCAACATTTGCCTGTGCTTTACTATGTGATTTTAAGCGGGGACAGGACAAAATGGTTCTCCTGACTGATCTCCAGGGCCGATTAAGGTAAAATTCACATCTTGGCTCTCCCAGTTCCTCTCAGAAATATCTGGAATGCGTAAGAACATTTTGGGATCCAGCTGATACATATTGGATTGATGGGAATTTCTCTGCAGCGGGATAGTTATCCCAAGGAGCCTCCCCAGTGCTGGTCAGAGCTGGCCCTCCTTCCAGCTGCAAACGCCTACTGACATTGAGCAAGAATGAATGTGCTAAAAGCAACTGAAACTCAAACTCTCTGGAAACTCTTAACATCATTTTTCTCGCCTAAGCAGTGTGTTTAGAACAGCCTGTGCTGGACTTTAGCACTCAGGAAGCTGGGCAATGCGCTTCTCAGGATTTAGATACCAGCTGGGGTACTTTGGGCACCACAGCGCTGAAGTTTTCTCCAGGTTTCCACTGTCAAACTTTAAGTCCTGAGCTGAGATACTTACATAGCCTGAAATATTAAACATCGGTTGTTTATGGCTATTTTGTTGTTTATTACACCCTGTTTTCAGGTTCAGTAATTTCCAGGGGTAAAGCTAGAGAAGAAAATTTAACCACTCACACAGGCAAAGAGAAGTTAGTCCTTCCATGCAGCAGCTCCAGCACATTCATGGGTGATTTGAGAGGGGAGGAATTAAACATTAAATTGTGAGTGTCAACAACATACTAAGATCTCCTTGACATTTCAGTTCCATTCCCCTGATGACTCTGGTTGTTAAATTCCCAGAAGAATGCATGCATTCCCCTGTAACCAGTACTCATAGGTCACCTTGAAAGTTCACGCAAGCTGAAGGGAGGGAGCAGACGTCCCTGATGCCCAGAAGCCAGCAGTGGGAGGACAGCTACAGCTGCAGAAACAGGGCTACAGCAGACAATGAGCGGAAGAAAGGGAGATAAGCAGCCAGGAAACAGGCAGAAGCCAGACCAGAAATCTAAGAGGCAGCAGAGAAGGGAGAACTGCGAGGGAAAAAGCAAAACCAGCATCCAGCAGCGAACAAGAGTGAAGCCTGCATTGGAAAGGAAGGCCTCAGGAAACGTCAGATAGGATGGCTGAGCAAGGTTTCTGGGGGAAAAGGCTCTTTTAGGTTGGGAAGTGTTGATGGCATGGAGAGCAGATTGACTTTCTATCTGTGAAGTCCCTTGATGGGATGGAGACCAGAACATGGAACCGAGGATCCTGGCTTTCCGTGTCATCGTGGCCAACATCCAGTTAGGGAGAGTCAGTCTGGAGCACAAGTAGTGCAGGTTGCCCTACCTCAGCAGCACAAAGAGAAGGCTGAAAGCAGACACACTCCCAGGGACAGAAACTTCTCCACACAGGGACAGATAGGTTCAGTCTTCCCAGCAGACCATAGAGGATGATGCCATCAACATTTCTTCAGCTCATCTACTTCAAGCCCTAAGTCTTTGTTACAGGAATGTCATGTTTGCTCTGACGAGCATTCAACATTTAGAAAGTCCTAAATGTAAAGCTATTGATAACACTTATATTCAGTCCACTGTTGATCTGCAATGGTGTAATGCTGCCTTTAGTTATACAGAAACACGTTCTTTATTTCACTGATGGGATCCTGATTTTTCTAACTGCTCTCCTTACCTTCACCAGTAGCTACTAAAGCTGCAGCTGTCAGCTGCACAGCATTTCAGCAGTGGTTCTCACAAGTACTCACAGGAATGAATGAATTTATCTTCCCTGAGAAACTGTAATCCTGTCTCTCCTATCTTCAGGTTCTCACTTTGATGGGAAGTTTTAGAGCCTGATACTGTGTTTCCCTGCCTAAGACTTCATCTTCCATACTTCATAACCCCAGAAGCTTCCCATTAAAAAAAAAAATACTGTTAGTAACAGAGCTGAGATAATTCTGCATCTATACCGATTTCTTCAGCATGATCCAAAAATCAAAGTCACTGGCCATTTGGAAAGCTCCATCCATAGTTGTTCCAGGCCAGACATCCAGGAATGCTTTCGATGTATCTGATTCTCTTGTTTATCATCAGTAAAGGGCAACTGCATTTCAGGGATGTTTACATTTTGTTTTCTTTCCTTTCTTTATTCATTTTACTGAAGGTTGCAAAGCACAGATCTGGAAAGAAAATGCTAGCCATGTGTCACATGGGACACAGCAATCATCACCAGCCTGCGCTTCTCAGTGCTCCATCACCACTGTCTAAAGTCAATAACCGAATAATCTTGTTAATACCTTTAGAAGGGAAAAAAAAGCCCTTCTCTGAGGATTTGAAGAACGATTTCTATAGAATGGGGAGCTATTCCACTGCACTATAGGTAAAGCAAAGCACATTTGTTTGAAGATAGCAATGCTGCCAGAGAACTTGGAGACAACATGGAATTTCCAACTTGTCTGCCAATTACTAGGACTGCATTAGGCACTACCAGCTGCCATGGTATTTGTCTTATTTCATAACAGAGAAGCGATGGTAGCCAGCACATCTCTCCTGTACAGCTGGATTGAAGCATCCCCAGCCGCACTAGCTGCCCTGATAGTATGTATATATAATGTTAATTTGTTCATTCCTTCTTACTATCTCACTAACTTACCTACCTACACTATACCACAAAGTTCAGGATATTGATTTTGGCATCTCATTCTGCACATTGTGCAATTTAATTTGCTGACATTGGCAGCCTCCAGGCTGGGGTCCTTTGCAGTCAGCTACTTCCCAGCTGGCCCTATGCTCACTCTTGAGTTAAGCTTGGTGTAGCCGTGTTTCATTCCATCATCGATGTTACAACTCAACCACTACTTTTTCTCATGCTCGATGCACCCAAATCTTAAAAATTTAACAGAAACAATACTTGATTCTAGTGGAGTGATATTATGCAGTCGTACCCTTTCATATCTTACCCTCTCTTTAAACACACTGGCATTTTCTCTTTCCACTTGAGCCTCGCCAGCACACAGCCTGAGGATCTGATTTGGCATTTTTCTGAGAATGGACTTTCTAAGAACAAGAGGCCTTTATTCTTCCTACTTCTCCTGGAACTCTTTCTCTGCAAAGCTATTAAAACGAACCACGCTACTCTCATTCATATGAACATGAAATTTGTTCTCATCATATAGATTTTGCTTACTCTTGGCTTTGATAGAAGGACTTACAGATAAAAATCATCATACACGGGCTGAAATGAAGGTGTGCCACTTTCATACTATTTCTAACTTGCCAGCACCTTCTGTGAAGATCTATTAACATCATGAGTGAACCTCCATCAGAAACCAGGCATGGCTCACAAATATCTTTGGTGTTCAATACTCCCATCTTCTCATCTGCTGAGCTGTGCTGGGAAAGGGTGCCTTCTGATAAGCAACATGTCAGGCTAATTATCCACAGGGATTTGGGGCTGCATATTTGCTTGCTGGAATAATATAACCCAGATGTGGGAAAGGCATGGTTTCAATCAGTCCTTCCATACATCCCATGTCACTTGGTCACATGTGCACGCATAGGCATGTGCATCACCCACTAACATAACCGCATTATACACAGCCAATAAGCTGGCTGTCACACATGCTTTCTTGTTTGCATTTCTCTTATGCAATTTTAGTGCTGTCTCCAAAAACCCTCTGAAAAAGCAAGTCCACATATTTTCAAATGAAACAACTAAATGCTTTGGGTCTTTCCATAGATACAAAGATTCTCACAATAGATTGATGATGACTCGTGAAATCACTTCACTGCAGATAAAAATTAAGGATTAGGAGACAGATGTTGTCTCTGTACTGCTACAGAAGAGCTTGGGAAAAAGAGGAAAAATAGCTCTCTCCAGCACACGGATGACCATTTAAAGGGACTCACCAGCAAAGACACCGTGGGATGGGCATGAAAGCTATGAACAAGGCTGCCCTTTCCTCTCAGCTGCTCTCCTAGCTGAACAGGAGCAAGAGGTAACCAGCTGTCCTCACCAGCCTGGTGCAGATTGCTACCACTATTAGTAGCTTCACTCACCTTCAGAGGATGTCACTGTGCCTCACTGTCCTTGCTGGAAGTGCACAACAGCAGAGGTTAACAGCATTACATACAGCTGTCCCACTTTCTTGTCATCATGTTGTTGACTACACAAAGACTGGGCATGAGTTCAAGCCCAGCAAATAAAACATTAAAGCTGATCAGAAACCAGCTCTCTATTCAATGAATGGAGCTACTGCTTTCCTCCTCTTTTGTCCCCAGAAAGCCTTATTTTCCCTTTGACCCAGCTAGAGGGATTAAAAGATGAAGCACAAGTGTCTTCCAGAGACAGATGGAGCAGATTCTAGTTGGGGAGGAGGACCTTAACAATCTGAGTTAAATGCTACCTCTTAGCAGGAAGATCTGAAGCAATGATAGGGGCAGCACAAGGCAAAGGTCAATGCAGTTTGAGGAGAAAAACAAAAACATTTTCACATCACAGAATATAAATTACTTGATAGATTAGTCTCTAATTGAGAGTTAAGCAGGGTGCAAAATTACAAACTTCTTAACTTTCCTCAGAAAGCTCTGCGTATGGGGATAAGAGCACAACAGGAAATAGGATTACTCAGAACTGTAGTTCTCTTGACCTTCTGTGCAACAATTCTTCCTTCTCATGAACTGCCTGCTATTCAGTGCTTTATAAAAAAAGTCCAAAGCCCAATAAGTACATATGATAGATGATATTAGCAGTGGGTTTCATAGGACTTGCTGTTTACTCACTCCTGAAGTCTGTTTGCTGCTGCAGTACTGATGTTCATCCTGATGTATCTGCTCTGATACTCATGGTGGTGTATACACTGTGGTGCTCATCCACCACAGGCAGATACCTGCTTGGATGTACACCTGACAGCATGCCTGAAAAAGCCAGGAACCAACCAACAGAGCAGATGAGAACGAACTAAGCTTTCCAGATGTGACTTTTTTTGTTTAAATTCAGCTTCTCCTTTGAAAGCCTTTCCATCCATTTCTGAGCCAGCCTGTGCAATATTCTGAGCAGACACCAAACCAGCTGAAGACTTAATATCCCACAATCTACGAAAAAAAACCAAACCAAACCAAACCCAACAACAGCAACAACAAATCAACCCATGCAGATTTTGAGTTTTGCAGGAAACAGGTCTGTCTTTTCAACTTGGTATCCTGCTTGACGGAGAACCTGCCCCAGCACCCTTCCTTATTAAATGTAATCTTAAAATGACATTATTATAAATATTCCCAAATATTTTGGGATGTACTTGTAACCAGCACATTTTCAACTTAACAACTTCAGCCCTGCTTTGCTAACAAGAGGCAGCCCAAATGCATTTAGGTGAGCTAGGAAAACAGGTGGCTATGGAAAATACTCATAGTCGAAAACCCAACAGCCGTCATAAGCAGAGCGGTTTCCCCTCTGTATATTACATGGAAAGAACTGCTATTTTATTTACATCACTTTAATTTCTTTCAAGCAAGAGAGAAAAGAAAAACAGAAGAACAGAGTGTTTAATTTCAAACATGTTATTACTATCTGCAAAGAATTGTATAAAAGCACAAAAAGGAAGGGATTTGGGGTTTTATATTTTGAACAGCAATATAAAAATATGATGCTGGCTCAAATGTCAGCTAAGGTCCATATTGACAACTACAATTTTTTTTTTATTGGACGTATTTTACTGAGTATTGAACACTTGCTTATATAGGCACTGATTGAAGAATAACACCACAAAATCAGAATGATAAAGTGCAGACCTGTACTGAGAAGCAGGCCTGGTAAGGCAGTCTACTCCTACAACTCAGCAGAAAGAAAGAAAAAAAAAAAAAAAAAAAGAAGAAACTGCCATTATAAGAGAAGAAATGTATGATAAATAAAGTCCTGCCGTGGCAGAGCTACATCAGGTTTCCTACAAGGTCCAGAGAATTTAAAAAATTGTCCTTTCCTAATTTTTCCAGAAGCGCCATGTGACTCTAAGCTGTGTGTGTATATGGCAGTTGTATTTTCAAACAACAACGTAGGCACTTAAGAAACCCCGGCCCAGTAAGGAGGTTTGCAAGCAGCGACCAAGGCTGTGATGAGAAGGACTGAGCCAAGGCAGCTGGTGTGGGTCACTAAAGATGGGTGGCGCTAGATCTCCTGCTCGCACATGTACACCTGCTAAGAAGATTTGGGAGTCAAAGTGGCAACTTCAGCATCTCCTGACCTTCCCGCACCTCACAAAGGCAGTTCTCTACAGTTCTTAGTAACATGAAAGAACATATTATTTCCAGAGCTTGCACACATCCAAAAACAAACAAAAAAAACAGGTAGAAAAACAAGAGGGAGAATAAAAACTAATATAAGCTAAAACATTATTTTGTAGTAAACAATAGAATATAACGTGCAATAGTGCAATTTCTCCTTTGCTGCTCCAACAGTGAAGTCTTGACAGATAGTCCACTGAATTTTGGCGTAGGGCATTTCACATCTAGCTGCGAGCTTGCCGGGCATTGCTGGGCTTCCCAGTCTTCGGTGCCGAATCGCTTTGTCCCGGCTCTCCTTTCACCTTGCCCAGGTGGCGGAGCTTTTGATCCCAGCGCTGCGTATGGAAAAGCAGAGGAATTGCAAAAAGATGACAGAAGAAGTTGGAGTTTATAAATAATAAATGCTGTTGTGATGATAAACACGGTAACTGGGTGGCTTTACAGACAACAACAAAAGTCACTGCTGTGCTGCCACCACAATACCCTGTGTTGGGCCCCACTGGAGGAGTGTGAGGTTATTAAGAATTATTATTTCCAACAGAGAGGAGCATCCATTTCTTGGCCTGGTTTAATACATTCTGTGAATGAAGGGGCTGATGGCAAGGCACAGTACAGAGTCTTCAGAATTATCTAAAAAGCTTATGTTAATGAAGCCACCTGTGCAGTCGCTAGGGGAAGCTGGGGAAAATAATCAAGTGCTTTTCTTAAAATGTTTTAAATGCCTCTTTTCCAGGCAATAGGAACTGCAGTACAAAAAGGCATAATAAATGTAACTGGAAAAAATGATGACGCATTACAAAAACTGGGACTGGGATGATAAGTGCCATCGTCAGGCTTCTCCAACTGTGAACGGCATTCTCAGCAGCTTCTGCCCCACCGTAACATAACACAGTCTGAAGTTATCAAGTCATGAATGCCACAATCCCTAATTAGCAATTTCTTGTCCTTTATACTTTATACTTGAATTTATTCAACTAGTTTCCTGATGCAAGCACTGCTACTGTACCAGAAGTCATTGATACAGTGGCACAAAGACCTTCAAAAATCTTTATCCACACGTGCTATGCATCAGTAGCTATAAGAGCTGAGAGTACAGCAAGAATGAACAAGTATCACATGATTAGGAAAAAAAAATTGAGTTTAGGTATTGCTTTTCAAAAAAAAAATTATCTATGAGCCTCTTCAGTGCTGAGGCTCTAGACCTACCACAAAAATGCTCTGCATACTGAAGCCAGTACTGGACAGAAAAACAACTGAATTGGACTGAAACCAGTGCTTAATAGAAGGCAATCCCAGCTGTGCAATAAGCTAGAAAATATGTGAGCTCCCAAGAAAGAAACCATATATCACCCTGCCACCCCCGAACTGGGACCGAGCAGAGATCAGCCTGCAGCAGCAACCTGGTGTTTATTCCATGGCACTGGATTTCAGAAAGTTCTGCCAAATCAAACAACAGCTTGGAATAAGATCCCCATATCTTTTCACTCATGTAATCGCTGTGGATGTACCATATTTACACTGAGAATCCTGTATTTCTAATGAGAACAATATTGTCCTGCCAGTCACCATTAAAACGGCTGGAGAAAGCATTCAGCAGAAGAGACTGGTTTGCACAAGTGCAACCACTGTGTCGAGACAACAGATGAGAAATTGTTTTAAAATAAGAGAAATCTGTGTAAAATGTAGAAATAGCCAATAGTCTGCTGTGCATCAAAGCATAAAAAGGCAGTCCTTCCAGAACATGGAAGACATTAGAATACACTAAAATTAGAAAACATTGGAGAAAACACTCATGTATTGTTTCCATTTGAGCTCATTGCTTCCAGTTGGCTACTACATGTAAAATACAAAACGTCCTTACCATGCACCTTCCATATCTAAGCAAGAGAGACAAATTTGGCATAGTCATTAACCCATGCCATTTGTTAACTATATTTAAAATTTGCTAACTATGTTTAACGAATGTTAAAATCTGAAAAGTGTAATTCTGACTTAGTCTGGAAAACACTTGTAAAGCCTTCTTTTTTCATTAGTGTTACAATTGCAGTGAAGTACATACGAGTTGCAGAAGGGACATTTCACCACAAAGGCAGAACAGTTCTGTGGTCTGCTTTGTCGAGATGAAGATTTTGCCTGCTATCCACTTGCGCTACTTGGCACGTATTTCTGAGTAACGTAATAAGCCATGTTAATTTTTGATACTTGTTATCAATTAGCTCGAGTTAGGGTGTGTCTTTTTCCTTCATTTTGTAAAACTTCGGTAGCTGTTCCATGGCATCTGCAATATTTGACTTTCGTTGAGCTATTTGCCTACCTTTACTTTTTTACCAAGTCGATCCTTCCATTTCTCGGCTATGGAGCCTTCCACCAAGAGTAACCTACAGAAGGAGATAAACTGTTACTCAAACAGCATTCGTGCATGACCTACAGAACCCAATACATGCAAGAATCACACCTCTGTGCCTGCAGAGCTTCGTGGCTCTCAGCACTCTCTCTGAGTAGAGAATATTATTACAGTGCCATGCAGAGCATCACAAAGTTTGCCTTAGCTGGTGACCACGCAATCTCTATGGACTGGAGAACAAACAACAAGTAACACCTCAAAGATAATGCTGCAAGACTTACCTGGAGCGCTCCTCATCTTCGTAGCCCATAATGATGTACTCTTCATTGGCACTGAGCGGTGGGCAGAGGCAGCCGGAGTTCGTGTAAAGGTTTACAGTGTCCTTTGGGATGTTCACCAGGGAAGATTTGAGAATCTCCTTTACTTCCACTACTGCAGTGACATCATGACATTTAGTCTTCACCTCCTTCACTTTTGCCCGAATGACTAGGAAGAAGTAGCAAAAAGTACAGCTAAGGGCAGCAGATAATACAGGTCGCCCCGGGGCCATTCTTGATGACCTCTCGGATTAGTCTTTTGTACGGTCTGTTATCAGAAGCTCAGCTGGACTCTGTAACTCCCCTGCCCCCAGCTCTTCACTACTTCATCCTCCAGCAAGAGGCTGCAGACAGCTCAGTATATTTCAAAACACAATGAGTCACCAGCAGGAATTACATACCAGATGTAAGGGTGTTTCGTTACATTTGGGCTTGATTTTTAGTATCTCCTTCTCTTTGCTCTTCCCACTTCATGTATTCAATTCATTCTTTGTATGTTCTCCTTCTGCCTCATGCGCTGCTCTCTATTTGACTGCTTGCACTACAGATGTCTAAACTTAATTTGTCACGCTCATCTTTTCATGAGACATGAATATGCATCAAAGCTTATTGTATCACTGTCTCTATTGGATGACAGGCCCTTACCTTTTTCATCCTCTCTCCACTGACCCAGCACCAATCTGCTCTGTTCCTTATGAACACCAAATACTCCTGATCTTGACCTGGTGACCTGTTTAATTGTTTCTTTCCTTGCTCTTTCTTTTTGCCATAAGTTGCATAGGAGGGAAAGTTGCCTTTCAAAAGCAACAGATATTTGGCTCTCTCACAGTCACCACTGAACTAAATGCAAAGCAAATCCAGTGGTCACACTCTAGAGAATACCACATCTTTCACAGCTTGCAAACGACATCCTTTCCATTACAGATAATAAACTCCTTAGATTCCTAATTTCTTATAGCCTATGAAAAGTAACAGTGGACCTGATACGCTAGAAGACCAGGGGCATTTGGACAGTAGAGGACGTAGAGCACTTTTAAAGGTTGTACTGACAAACTAATAGTCAAAAAGTCATTCATTGCTGGCTGCAAAGCACAAGAATGCAAAAGCCTAGTATGCCTGTTAGATGCCACGGTGAGATTTTAGGCATGAAAATCAGCAAAAACATCCCTTTCTACGAAATCAGAATGTATCAAAGCTGTAAATCCAAAAGGAATTTCAAGCATAGGAGCCCACGGTGTCATTTTTAACAAATGACTTTTCACACTAAAGAAGTGCATGAATCCCAAATGCCCATGCTGACACTGGAATAACTAGCACTCAACGTCAACAAAGACACTCTTGTACTAACATATTAGGCTAATCCCCTCTATCCTTCTATAAACACTCTCCGTTTTGAATTTGGAAAAGTTTCAGGCCACATCTTCTGTAATAAGTCCTACTGGATTAACCATCAGTAATTGAAACCATAGGCTATTTTTGTGACATTTTTTCCCACTCCTATTTAACTCTCTGACTGTAGCCTTATAAACAGCGATCTCCTAAAGTGACTGGGAGCTGGCCATGCAGCTGTCCTTACCGTAGTTATAATTGTTGCGTAGATAGGTCTTCTGGGTAGCTTTTATGGGTTTGCATTTGCAGCGTTCTACAAAACAGAAACTTTAATTTAGAAAGAAAACAGCCTGCATTCAGTGATAACCTCCCCAAAACCCCAAAATCACACCTAACAAGAATTTCCCGCCGCTGAATTTATTCAGTGCCTGGCCAGGGCGCTCATTCAGGATTTGCAAAAAACCCACCTAACACTGGGACTGGATTTCACTGTTATGGTAAAAGCCACGTAGCAGGAAGGGATAAAGGCAAGAAGCCAGGCTCTTTTGCCACAGACACATTACTTTCTCAGCTAATTCTCAGCTAGATATTATTTTCCCAGCTAATTTTACTTGAAACAACTTAAGGAGGGGTAGCGCTCAAGTGTTGACTACTCCCTTAAGAAATTATAGAGGACTAAAAATTCCTCCAGTAACAAATGACTGCATAGGTGTAACTAAAACAAGGAGCTACTCATGAGTCCACATTACAGACTGTGGGACTGAAAACTGGGAGAGCCAGAGGGAATGAAGATATTGACCAGCATACAGTAGAGCCAGCTGCTGAGAACCTCTGGTCTGTGGCAACAACCACTTCATTGAGTACAAAACTCAGCAGATGCTTGCAGCCTGCACTTTCTAAGGAGGAAAGCTCAGCAGTTTCTTGGCAATGTTGCCTAGATCTCACCATGGTTCCACCAGCACGCTTGCTCTCTAACTTGGAAAAAATAATGCAGAGAGGCTGCCATGATCAGACTTCTGATCTATCCACACCATGTGTCCTCAGCCTGGAGTACAACTGAAACCTGTGCTTTGGACACCCCTAACAACAAAGTTAGGCTGCTGTCACTCGGGTTTGTGATCCAGAACCCTAGGTATAATTAAAAATGGGAAATTATTAGCTCTTCCAGTAGGACGACCTTCAAAACACAAAATGCACGAGTGCTGAAGAGCAGCACATCCAGCAGTGTTCCAGACAGCCAGGAACAGTACTGCATGTAACAGCATTTTCATTAGAGCCTCGGAAGTGCTAATGCTGAAGCCCCAGACCCATATTTTCATTAACTTTAACAATATTTCACTGCCAATTATTCTAATGCAAATATCCATTTTATCTTATCTTATTTTATTTTTTACTAGTAGAGCTTGGTGGGCTCTGTCAGAATCATTGAACTGGTAAATCGCCCCCAAGCCCCCTGCCTCACCCCTCTCCAACCACAGGTCCCAGTATCATGTGCATGTGGTTATCTACTCTAACGTACCATTGGAAGTAAAATGTAATTCAGAGAAGAGTAGGTGAGCTGCAAGTACAACTCAGGCGTCCTCATTCATACTCAGTGTCCTAAATATCCAGTCTTGCCCGCTGGCTGCATTTCACTCAGCATTTAAGTGAAAGAAGACTTAACACAGCCTATTTCTGTGCACCACTGTTCTAAAATAATGATGCATGCAGCCAGTTATTTTGTTAAATCCACTGTGAAGAGTTTGGGAAACAACTTCTATTTTCTTTTTAAGGTTTCTGCATTAAATAAAAAGATGGTTATAGACTTCTCAAAATTATCATTTATCCTGGACTGCAAGGATTTTTGTAGTTGAAAATTAAAAAAAAAATACAGGAGAGAGGAGAACATCTCCAAAGAAGAGGGTATTGTTTCCTTGAATTTCAAACATGTCCTCAGGAACCTATATATAGTATCCTACAGACTTAGGCTTTTGTATGGAACTGTGTTAAAATAATAAAGGCTGAGAAGGGAAGTGATTTTTGGCTTCCCTTCTGCCTGTGGGAGCTCATGCATACTTTAGACCAAATTATGGCCCATTTTATAAGCTGCCTCGCAACACGCCATAAAAGACGTGCTGCTCTGACCCGCACTCATGCAGGCATCTTGGCATTCATATTCAACAAGTTTTACATTTTAACATTCTCCTGCTCTACAATTCCTTTCTCTGCGACATAAGTAGGAAAAAAAAACCACAAAAACAGTCTAAATTAAGGGACAAAAATATATAGTCTCATATTTCCCTATTGAAAAAAAAAAGGGGGAGTATCTTTTATTACTTGTTCTAGAACTAACGGATAGACCTGCACACATCCCTGATGAAGGTACTTTCTAGTTGTTCTTGTGTTCTTCAAATTTATATACCACAGAAGTTTACATAACGATGCATTATTTGTAATTACTACTTAGGAATACAGAAGGTGGCACAAGTGGCATTGCCAAGGTCAGTTCTAAAGCCAGATGCAGAGTGATGAGCAACTCATCTCTCTCATCACCTGTTATGGAGGCTTTCAAAGGGAACATTACACAAGTATTAGAAAACATGATTTTATCTGATGCATCTTTCTGAGCGTTCCCCAGCAAAGGGGAACATCCACAAAAGGTGGCTGCAAGAAAAACTGCATTGTAAAAATTCACTGACTGTTAATTCGAAGGGGAAATCCCATCTGACCTGACTGTTCCCCCTCCAATGCTGCTGAAAGAGCTCAGGGACCACAACTCCATTAGGGCCTAAGCACCAAGACAGACAGCAGATGCTCATGGCAACCAGCACTGAGATCTCTGCCGACTTTGCCATTAAATATTCTTTTTTAAAGCATGTCAACATAATACCAACATATGCTCAACATCTATTCCATGGGAAACTTCTCCCTGTAAATTACCAAAATAAAAGAAGGTTTTCTGCTATAATCACTGCCTAGAAACATGTCATCTTAAATACTTGTGCATGCACAGTCTAAGCAAATGCTCAGGCCTGGCAGATGCTTCCATTTTAAGTTGCGGATAAAGAAGCCTGGAAAATTTTCTAAGTGGCCTGAATAGCATGTCATGGAGCATACAAATATCTAGCTTACTTCCAAGAGACAGAAAAGTCAGCTGAAATGGGTGTGGTGCACTGAACCACAAACTGTGTTCCAACAGTAAAAAAGCTAGTGATAAAGATATTACCCTTCTTCTTCACCAGTACCTTTTCTATTCATCCTCACTCTCTTTTGGATGCAATTTTTCAATTCTACATCCCTGAGGGCAAGCAGTTCTGAAGATACATCTAATATTTTTCATATAATGTAACAGAAGATCAATGCTAAAGTTAGCAAAACTTGGTATCTAATTCTGCATTGCTCAATCGTATTTAGGTGGTTACGTTAGCAGACTGGACATCAGCATGTACTGTAGCTGGAGAAGAAAACTTCTAGTTGGCTTGCTCAAGCAACAAATTCACCTTTCTATAATGTTAGCTACCAAACTGGGCTTTGCTTTTCTTCTCACTGCCTGTGAATTGTGGTGACACTCAAGAGATTGATTTCACTCCGTTCAGTGAAAACAAAACCAATCAGTAAAGTAAAAACAGTGGGAGACTCACTGGAATAAAAACAGTCTCACAAGGTCTCAGCTTCCATTTCCTCAGGTTAGCCTGAGTTTTACCATTATCTGCAGAGAAGCTGGAATTTAATTTGAAAATCTGAGAGTCATAGCAAAGCACAATCCTCAGTGTTCTTACTCCCAACAACTGAGAGAGTTGGTGTACTCACCAACTTGCTACAAAGTGAAATAATTTTCCTCTCCTTCTGAATCTGAAACAGTCTGCCTGAATCCAGCCCCCTTTGGCTAAAACACACAACATCAAGAACATTACATGTGTGACTGCTTTTCACTTTGCTCCTGCAGCACGTAACTGTGAACACCTGCAACTTCACTTCTGCTCTCCTTGCAACTTACGACAATGGTATTTATAAGCTTATAGAAACTCATTTTGGTGCATTCAATCCCAACTGTGTTGCTTGGCAGTTCGCAGACCTGGGATTTTCTTTCTCATAATTTCAGCAAGCATTTCTCAGTTAAATCAAAGCTCATAGCAGTATGCTAGCAAAAGTCTGCCAATGACTACAGTGTTATTCTCCTCCCTGCATTTTCAGTTCTGCATGGAAAAACAACTGGATGCACTGGAGAGAAAATGACATTTTTGGTAGTAGGGAGGCAGTAGGGAGGGAACCCCACGTAAGGATCATTCTCAGTGTTCAAGACAAAACTTGCAGTGAAATCAGCACAGCCCCCCAACTTGAATTGCACAAGTGATTTGATCAGCAGTACACGGTCTTTGCAGCCCCAAATCCCACCTTTCCACAACAGCTATAAGCACAAATCAAAAGCACAATCTACAGGATCTCAAGATAGGGCAGAATATCTAAGCATCGATCAGTGCTGCTCTTTATTAAGTATGAAAGGGATGTGCTCATACAGCTTATTATTTAGTTTTAGAAAAATGTACTCACCAATGCCGGTGCCTCTACAGTTGCCATTATTGGAATCCATTGGGAAATCTGGCACGGATTCATTAAAAAAATGTTAGCACTTTCAGTATTGCATTACTTCAACACATACACATACGACATTTTATCTTTCTCTGATTTTTAATACAGTAAAACTCAACAAATAAGCAGATTGTAAAGATGCAGAAGCCTCCCTGTTTCTGCCAGAGTTGCGATCGATTCTTACCTGAGCTTCGCCCTCACAGAGCACATGATGTCACATGCTGAACCACATTAAACAGCCCGCTTCTAGTGGTGCAAAGACTGGCAGGTTTAGGACAAGGATGGGAATCTGTGGCATGAATTTGCCGAATTTAAAAATTACGTATAGAGTTTGCATTTAATAAGATGATGAAGGAGAAATTACTTTTGGTTTGCTTTTTTCAGTTACTAAGGAAATCAAACCGACCACAATCATATCATGCCAAACCAACGTTTCAGACCTTCCCCTATTCCTCAGCATGTTGAAGAACATGCTGATTATTTGGAAGGATGGATAAAGAATAGAAGGGGAAAAAAAAACCATTGTGACAAACTTCCAGGGAACTGCTTTCAGACACGTTGGTCTGTGGAATGTGCCTCACATTTCAAATTTTAAATCTAATTTTTGTTAAATCACATAATTTAACGGGTTTATAAATATATTTGATAACAACAGATGTCTATGTTAACACATGTAGTCTTGCACAGCGTAAGGAGAAAAAAAGACACACGAGAAACAAGACTAGGAAGAGAGATAGCATACTTTATTAGAAGGACAAATAAGATGGGAAAATAAATAGGCTCAAAATAAAATCCCCTTCTTTAAGTGGGCCTGGCTAATGGTTTCTTCACCTTTTCCAGATGTCAAGGCTGGTATCATACATAGTCTTTCTTGTACCCTTATGGGATCTTGGATACAGCAATGCTGGTATTACAGTACAGCCTAGGATGACACTTGGCGTAGCTGAAGAACTTAGACGTGTGGACTGCATTTTAAGAGCAGGGGCTGTCAGTGAATCACAGATTCTGTAAATAGAGAGCCCCAGTCATCCCCAACTGCACTTACCAGTACAAGACTCATTTGTACTGGCTGAAGAACCATCCTCAAACGAACACTGATGCAGCAAGGGTGATAAACACTCAACATGCGTAATATATACCTGCCACTGCAACAAACATCAAACCCAACTGTTTCCCACCAGATGTTCTCTTCCACTTCTAGGTACACAACTCAATTGTTTTGAGGGGTTTTTTTCTTTACAAAACCTATTTCATTTGCCAGGCCACTCATCCAACCTCCAAGCCAGTTGTTACCAGTTGTTGGGTATGTGACATAACAGCTGCTGTGCAACAGGAGAGCGATTCAGCTGTGTGCAGAGAAGCTATTCAAGTACATTAGTGCAATTTCTCTGAGTTCAGGCTGAGGTATGCAATATATTGTGCTCTGCATTGGTGTTCAGTGCATAGCGCTTGTTGATGAATGATGGAGGAGTAAACAGGTAACAGTGTGCCACTTCATAGAATCATGATTAATCTTACTTTTGAGGTCTTGGGACAGGCAAGTTTTGACTTTAAAGTGATGTTCATCTTTCTCAGGGCCCTTGCATATGTTAAGAGATGAGCAGTTTCTAGAGAGAGAGAAGTGTAGGCTTATAGAAGCTACTGGAGACTTTTCACCACTGTGCAACATGTCTGGGAAAAGGCTTCCAACTTCCCAATGCTTTTTCTGTGGCCAACAACCATACAAGGCTCATACCACTCAGTCCCTTCCCATCTACCAGGGAAGGAACAAGAAAGGTGGTCTTGGCCAGCCCTACCATCAGCCACCAGCTTAGATAGGCACGAGGAACCATGATATGGCAGCCCCTGACCCCAACTGTCTCAGAAGACAGGACCTCTCCATCAGGCTTATCCACACACTGCTTAGACCTCCAGGCAGATGGAAAAAAAAAAAAAAGGCACTACTTTAAAAAATAAGCAGCTGACTTGCTATTGTTCTAGTCCTCTTCTGAGAGGAGCTCTTTGCCAAGTTTTGTCTATGCAAAACAATCTTTTGAAAGAAATAACTGTCAGTGATGATTAGCAGGATTGCCAAAGAGGAAATATTACCCAGAGCTTCGATTCCAAGGCTTCCTATTAAATTTTGGTTAAGAGTGAGGGGGAAAAGTCCAAACTAATTTTTCCAATGAGCTGTTTTAACTAATCTTTTTTCAGAGGGGTGCTATTTAAAAAAAAAAAAAGAAAAAGCTAACAAAGATAGCAAAAGCCACTTGCATAGTAAGTGCACAAAACAATTCCTGGACCACAGATTTGATGAGAGCTTTGGGAAACAGCAGCAATTGAGTAAAACTTAATCTTGTGCATACATCTTACGTATCTTATCTGATCACATAATGAAAATAAAATTAAAAAAGAAAGCCATCCTGGGGAATTCAGGTCTCTAAAGGCAAATAAACTGAAGTAAAAATGGAGTCCAAGTGACCAGTGGTGTTATCATCAATATGGTCTTTTTCAAAGCTCACCACGTGCCATTTTTTTGTTCTTTAAGAATTGAGACTGCCTGCAGTTTTGAGCAAACAATTAAAACAAATCTCAACTTTTAAGATGGGCATAATTGCTCATCTTCTGCACTGCCCTGACCATTCCCCCTACCTCCTTTGTGTGTTTGGACTGCCATAAGCAAACACAAACAAAGCAAGAGCCGGAGCAAATTTGATCTTGAGTTTGGAAACCACTGATTCAGAAAGCTAACAACGTGTGAAAAAATGAGCAGGGGGACCTGTTATTTCGCTTGTAGATGCACAGTACCAAATTCAAGTACTGGGGTACAACAACTTCATCTTGGCACAGCAGATGCGGAGGACTTGGACTACATATAGAAACTGCAGCTTCATTTCAGATCTAAGAACACGTCTCCATCAATTAAATCGTATTTCATGTTCTTTAATGTTTAAGGGATTATATTTCTAAAAAGAGGCAGAATTCTAATCCACTGTTTTATGGTAATCAGTCAAAATGGTTCTGACATTTGTTGTATATCTTTGTGACATCTCCCTTTTCTCCAGCATCTCACTAACAGCCTGATATGCCTTCAAACCATTTTTATGTCAACTTATAATATGGAGTGCTCCTACTCTGTGCCAAAGGGATAAAGCATGTGCAGTGACGAGCAGGTGGTTTGGTGCAGCACAGAGGTCACTTTGTGTAATACTGAAATCCATCAGCACTTAGAACTGGTCACAGAGCAACTTGTGACAGGAGCAGGAAGAGTTCCAGCAGCTCCTAGGGAGTCAGATGCATGAGCTTCACGTACGCGCAAACAGGTACTCTGATGCATCTGGATTATCTACAGAGGATACAAATTAAATCAGAGAGTAAATATTGCTGCTTGGAAGTGACTAAACATTTAAGAAAATAAGGTATGGTGAGATGTGACTGTCTCTACCAAGGCACCACTCAAAAGTTCCCAAAGGAAACATCCAGGAGCGTGAAGTCACTCCTACACCTGCTGCTGGGTAAGCAACAAGATACAGAGTTTTTCCTGTTTTTTCAACCATGCCCACACTTCACTGTGATCTTAACATCTGCAGAGCCAGAAATTCAGCCAACGGATCTGTCCTCTGGTACGGGCAGCGCCCAGTTCCCTCTTCAAAACTGGAAAAGAATGCATCACCAGAGACATAACCAGAGTGAGCACACAGGCCTACATGTATGTGCATCTGAGCATCAGCAATTAACGCAGCCATTTTGGTTACTCATTGGGTGCAAAATTAAAGACGTGATACATTTCCCATGGAATGCTGGCTTGAAGGTGGCCCTCAGATCTGCAGCCCTGCTCAAGCCCAGGGGTTCACTGCCTCTTAACTCCAGCTGCACAGCTCTGCTCTAACTGAGCCCTAAAGAAAGCACCTGCACTATCCTCAGCAGCCTTCTCCATCATGGACATAACAATGCTTACTTCACATCTTCAACATGCAATCAGCCTAGAAGCAACATCAGGAGAAAGACACAAATACTCCCTCATTCCTGCTAAGAGGAAGCCCCTAAACAGGCCCTTCAACTGGTGTTGCAGATAGAAAGAAGTCTCAGGAGACACTCACACAGGATGTGTAGCCCTCAGCTTAATAACAGAGAACTTTTCTCTAGGATTTGCCACAGCTTCTGCCAACCACAGCTTCTCCTCAGCAACAGCCCGGGTCCAGCAGGCAAAGGGAGGACAACTAACAGGGAATCTTACCATCATTACTGCGACGTCAAAAGAAAAATATCGAGTGAACTTCAATGCATCTTCAACTTAGCATCATTGTCCTGAGAGCCAAGATGTGACAGTGAGAGGGAATTCTAGCAAGGTGTGCCCTGAAGGTCAGAGGAGCACCTTGCCCATCGAAGTCTCAGTCTGGTATTGGACAAGGAGTGGAAACGGAGCTTCCTCACCTCCACCTCTGTTCCAACCACAAAAGCCCTCTGAGTCTGCTGCCCTTCAGGCTGCCACCTTACCAAAGGGATCAGGCAGACACATCAATCCTCGCCAGCAATGACACGGAGACCTTGGGAGGACAGAAAACCATTAAGAAGTCTTACTCTGCAGGTAGCACGCCCCTTTGGAAAAATGAAAAATCAAGACTGGACTTCCGAAAGATAAAAGCACCTCCTTCTACAAGAAAAGCCCATAACAAATGGGTTTATAGTTCCACCTACTCTATTAGCTGTTGTTTGCAAACAGCGTGAGGTCTGCGAGTGCTCAGGAGATAAAGCAAGAGCAGCATTTTGTACTCAAGCCATTGAGCAGCTTGCTCTCTGTGTCTCCCGCTTGGCTGCGATGCTCCATTTGGAGAATTGAATTTGCAAGTGTTCACCTTACCTCTTCCTCAAACAGGAATCTTTCCTCTGCTCTCTAAAGGAGCATTTTCATTCCCTCAAGAAGGATTCTTTCAGTCTGGTACATAATGCATCGGTTCAACATTTTCAGCCCAGAAATGAGAATGTCATCAGGTTCTCATTCACTGAAAGAGAGTGTTCATGGATCCGGCACTGGAATCCCTCAAAGAGATCATTGTACTGCTGAGGTCCTCAGAAATAGGTAACTCGGGGGCAATTTTAGCCAAACTTCCTCCCTCCAGATTTGAATGCGATTGCTTTCAAATCGCTGCAGGCTTGCCAAGCCTCCCTCGGTCTGGGTCCATTTTTAAGGCAGTTCTGAGAGCACCTCAACATCCCCGAGAAAGGCGCTCGGAGTTGAAGAACCCGGCAGGTCGGCAGCCCTTACAAGGCAGCAGCAAGGCATCCCCAGCACACTGCGTGGGGGGAAGGACAGGTGAGAGCAGGGCGGCCAGAGAATAACTACAGCAGTCGGAGGCACCGGGGCACGGCACCAAGAGCTACGTCGCAGCTCGAGAATCGGACAGGGCTCAGTGCAGCGGACTTGGTTCAGCTACAGGCGGAACGCGGGGCAGCTGCGGGGCCGCCTCCGGCTCAGAACATCACCGTTTTCGTACGGGTCAAACCTCGCTCGACACAGCCACCCACCGCCCCGCTCTAACTTCCAGTTCCGCCGCTACCGCAAGTTAACATTTCCGCGGGGCGCCTCTCACCGGCACCGCCGAGCGCCGCAGCCCCCGGCCGGGCGGGGAGCCGAGCACAAGGCACGGAGCGGCGCGCAGCCACCACGGAGCGTTCCCGCAGCCGCCCGGCGCAGCCGCTGCCTTTGCCCCGCGGGAGGCGTCACCTCGGGGCTCCCCCGAGCGGCAGAGCCACCGCGGGACGGGACGGGACCGCGGAGAGGAGAGAGGAGGAGAAGCCGCCGGGAGCCGGGCTTTGTGCGGGCGGCCCCGGCCCGACGGCGCGCACTCACCGGCGCCCTCGGCGGTGACGATGGCCTCGGGGGAGATGCAGACGCCGCGGTCGTAGAGCGGCAGCTCGTCGCAGGCCAGGCTCTCGGGCCACGCGTGGCGGTAGCGGATGAGGACGGGCTCGCAGCCGGCGCGGGCGCGCTCGCAGACGGACTTGCAGGGCTTGATGGGTTCGTGCTGGAAGTCGATGGTGCAGATGGGCGCGTACATGGCGCACAGGAAGAAGAGCAGGTCCGGGCTGCAGTTGGTGCCCAGCAGCCCCTCGAACTGCTCCATGGCCAGCACGGCGTTGGCCTGCGTGCTGTGGTGCAGGTGGTTCGGCATCTTGGTCATGTTCCAGGGCAGCGGCTTGCATAGCGGGATGCGCACCGGCTCGCAGGCCGCCGCCCGCCCCGCCGGCGCCCTCCCCAGCAGCAGCAGCGCGGCCAGGGCCAGCGCCGGCAGCCCCCGCCACATGCCGCCGACGGCCCCGAGCTCAGGGGCCGAGCGCCGCGCCCGCCGCTCCGCTCCGCGCCTCGGCCCGACCCCGGCACCGCCCCCGGGCGGGCGGGCGGGCAGGGAGGGGTCGCGGCCGGGGCCGGGCAGGGCGGAACAAAGGGGCCGGGCGGGGAGCGGGGAAGGCGGCGGGGCCGCGCTGCTCGTGCCCGAGGGCGGCCCCTCGCAGAGCGCGGTCCGAGAAGAAGCGCCGTGCGTCTCGCAGCCGGCGGGGAGCGCACCTGGCGGCCGGGAGCCCCGGCTTCTTTCGGACGGCGTGCGATTCTCAGCGTTTGGCTTCGCGTCACCTGTTAGCGTGCGTGCAAAACACAGTTTAGAAGCAAAGCACGTTTCCTGTGCTTTGCCTCCAAAGAGTTTTCCTTCAAAGTACTTGTCCTTGGAGAAGTTCTCAAAGAACACTTTTAAGGTTTTACTTCAGAAAACCAAAACGTACAATTCCTATCGCCGTTGCCTACGTTTGCGTTCAAAGCTCCAAACAAATGCCTGCCTGCACGAGAAAAGCTGTGGTCCCAGTAGCACTTGTCAAGGACGGACAAGGAAGGAACAACACCAACAACGGCAGCAGCACAGTGCAAGAACAGAGTGATGCGCAGCAGCACATGTAACAGGAGCTCACACTAACAGCCAGTTCACTCCCAGGCACGGCCCTCTCTTCACACTGACTACAACATCTGCCAGAGAGCTGGTGGATGCTGAGCACTTTGACATCAAAATCAAGAAGGCAGGAAAGTGGCTTTGCTTTGCGTGCCGCTGCTCTGCCCTTCCTCTTCTCCTGTTAAGAAGGAACATACTGCTCTGCAGCTTGCACCAAGCACTATGTCACACCTCTCTGGTGACAACAATGTGCTCCCTCATCATGGGTAACAGAGATACATCCTGAAAATGGGTCCATCTAACAGGAGCAGCCCTGTTACTACCACACGAGCTCAGTGTGGTGTAAAGTCAACACTAACTTAGTGATGAAAACATGCCGGGGGGTTCCTGGTGAGCTTTGACAGTAGTGCAGACCCGTAATGTTAAGGAATAATAATAGTACAGCAGTAATATCACACTAAGTCATTTCCTAGAACAAAACAGTCTGCAGGTGTGGATTTGCTCCTGGAGAAGTTCATATGCCAAAGAAGGACAAAATTTGTTATTGCTACGGCATCCCGCCAGAACCCTGGTAATCCAGCAGAGCACAAAGCACATCTCAAGGCCAAGCTGCCCTCAGAACACTTGTATAAACCCTCTAAAAAAAGTGAAAACAATAAATCAGTGGAATTGCCAAAGCAGGAAGATGGATTTCAGCTGGCAGAGGTTTGATAACGGAGTTGCTAGCACAGCTAAACTCCATTTGGGTATGTCCATGTAATGGCACATGGAGTGCTGCAGAGGACACGGAGAGGGACTAACATCTTTGTCGGTGCACCAGAAGGAGCAGAGTAAGGAACTGCTCCCAGGCTATGAGGATTAATCTATTCAGCCATTCATCTTACTTTCCACAGTGCCTATTTTTTGCCCTCTGCTTCTTTTTCTCCCACGAGAGTCAGAAAAGCATGAGGAATAAGAAGCAAAAGCAGCAGCTTCCCAGCAATAGGAAATGGCGTAGGCTCAGCTGTGAGCACTGGGTGATGCTGAATCCTCTGCCACAGCACTGCTCACACAGTCCCCAGGCCCTACAGCAGCCTGGGAGCAGCAGACAAGGTGCTGAGGGCCTGGGTCCTCGCGGGTATGAAGCACACGGGTTGTTTCAGGCCACGCTCCTGCACATGGCAGCTAAAAAAGGAACACGCCCCAACCTGCATTTGTTCAGAAAAACAGCTGAGAATACTTCTTCAGAGCAGGTTTTCACTTCCCTGAGACTTTCCGTAGCAATCTCAGGGTTCTTACCGTTTAATTTACTTAAATACACTGCCCTGGGGAAAAACAAAACAAAACAAAAACAAACCACCCAAAAACCACCATGCCCCAAACCCTACAGTACTTCTTCCATGGCTGTTACTAAAACCATAAAGTCATTGACTTCCAGAGTCATAAAAATGGGATTTATTGTACATTTCCTGCTCCAGCCTGGCTCTTGTTACAGCTCCCTCAGGTAGACAAAGCACAGGGGGACTATTAACTTACATTAATAATCTCTGAGTGGATGGCTTGGAAGTGGAAAGGAAAAAGAAAAGGTTCTTTAAATGCAGTTTCTTTCAGACTTGCAACTTTTCAGGCTGTTTTTGTGAGACAGCTCATTGTTAACTATCCTGTGCCCTCAGGACGTGCATGCATACTAGAGACAAATTTTTCACATCATGTTTGCTCACATTACCTGTCTGGTTGCAATCTCAGCAAAAAGCTGCTGTTCGCACTCTGTATGATTGGCACAATCAATAGCACAGGTAGGGAAATACGCTGGTTAACCTGCAAACGCCTAGAAGAACCATCTGACACACATTTCAGAGACAAATGATGCCAACCACAGCTTTAGTTCATACCACTGACGATGCTCAGCCCACAGAAATAACCACGTTAACCACAGCAAAACCATCTGCCTCGGACGTCTCGTTCTGCAGGGTGAACCTGTTGGCTGCTTGGAACTCTCTCCCAGCTTGTGGGCTGTGTGGGGGCTCGCAGCTCCTTGCTGGTGGGGTTTCCTACATGCAGTGCTCACTTCCCAGCAGGATGCTGGAAGTTGCACTTGCTTCGCTACAGAACACTGCAGCCAGGTGCACTGCAAGCAGTGGGCCTGACAGAGCATCCGGCCACTTTGTGACCGAAAGTGCAGGAAAATAAGCCAAAATGTCCTTACAATTAAGAAATGTCACAAAACCCTATTTTTCAGAGGCATCAGAACTGAGGTTAAACAGGACCTTTGTTCCCCAGTCCCACAAACATGCCCCTCAGATAACAGCAATCTGGACTACTGCATTTGCCTAAGTATTTGCAGGATCAATTTGCATTGCAGAAAATATTAAGAAAACAGCAGAAGGAGCTGAACTGAACACACACCCAAAGCACAGCTGGTTGGGCTGCACTTGGGCTCATAGGCCAAAGATTAGGAAAGTTTCTCTATTATTTTTTTTTTCCCAAATTGCTGTTCAAGTACTTAAGCATATGAGGTAGCCGCCGTGCTAACATCATGCACAGATGTGCAACTTCTATATCCGTTGATGTTTTTGCTCTATTTCGCAGCACATGGCTGCGTGCTGTTACAACGGACGTGCTGATAATGAAGAACGCAGCCTCTTCTCCCGCTGCAGCCGTCCTCGGGACACAAGGCACTTAACCCTTCTGGAGCTACAGCCACCTCCAGACGCAGCAGCTCAGGCAGAAACTGCAAAGCTCTATAGAACCATGCATGTTTTGCACAATTTCTATTCTGGCCTCTATAGAAATAAGCTGAGCTGCCTTGCTTCAGTGCCATAACCACTCTGAATTTCATTTTGTTAAATTCACTGCTGGGGATTTATAGGCTCTCCGGTCGCACTGCCCAAAGCCTGCCCCTGCTCGCACAGATTTATGAGCCGCGCACAGCAGCATTAAGTACCAAATCACACCCACACCTAAAAATAAACCCTGCAAACACAGCTCAGCTGTATGGGGACCGCCCCGTGCTGCCAGGTGCTAACATGGGCTCACCGCTGATTTCAGGGGGAGCCGATTGGGTTGGATGTGCCCTGGGATCAAGTGTTTCCTATATATAGCAGCCCAAAGGGTGTCTGTGTTTTACTCACGTTTTTAGCAGCTACCAGTGGGATCACAAGGGGCTGTCATGAAGCCTCATCAGTTTTAGGGAAAAAACAAACCTGTGCTTTTCCCCAAACGCTTTCGCCAACACGAGTTTGGGACCTTTGCAGGTCTCTGATCATCCTTCTTAATCCCACAACTGCTGGGGAGTTAAGCCTGCGAAGTTAGCAGAGCACTCATTTTCTTCTAGTTCCCTGATAGTATTCAGATAAGGACAGAAATGGGAAACACTGGGATGACAGCACTGACAACTAAAACATTTTAAAGCTGCTTTACTTGTCCACTCAGTGAACGTCCATCACAGAAACCTCCCAACAAGTTTTTTTTTTCAGGCTGTTTGTCACACATTTTTAGACTGCTCCTACAAGAACGTTGCTTTTTCTCTCCTGGAAGCCACAGGTTTACCAAAACTGGAAACACTGATTTTTTTTTTTAGCATACATGCAAATATTTGGCAATTTAAAAGGACAGGGATACATTTAACGAAGGTTTTGTGACTTAGAAAAGCCTTGCAGGCTTTATTTGCTCACTGAGGGCCAATTGCATCTACGATGACTATTAGCTGGGCACATGCTGGAATCATTAGAATA
Source organism: Lagopus leucura (assembly GCF_019238085.1). Lineage (NCBI taxonomy): Eukaryota > Metazoa > Chordata > Aves > Galliformes > Phasianidae > Lagopus > Lagopus leucura. The sequence goes on along the minus strand of NW_024962267.1, from coordinate 16,552,191 downwards.
CATGCTTAGAAAAATCCCACAGGGTTCTTTATTGCTGAGCTTCCTTCAGCAGAAGACAGCAGTGGTTTTGTCTGCTTTGCATCTCAGCTCCAGTGCTGCTGGAGGCTATCCACCCTCTCACTGCCCTGTCCCAGTCAGCTCAGACAGACAATACAAGGCTCCCAGGAGGTTATCACTGCCTTAATGTTACTTTGTCCCCCTTCAGGGGCTCACTAAACACTGATCAGCTCGTCGACTTGAAAGATGAGGTTCCTGTCCCTCAATATTATGCCAGAGGCTCCATCCGTACTCTTCCCCATCATCACCACTTAGCTGCAAAATAACAAGATCACTATGCAGCTCCTTTGCCGCTTGTATCTTCTGCATCACTGGGAATTCGAGAAGCTCTGGGGTGATGCCGACAGGAAATAATCCTTCCTGAAAGGCACCTGAGGCCCGGGCTACATGCCACCCAACCACCACAGGAGTGTGCCATGCCCACCTCCAGCAGCTGGAGCAACGCTGGAGAGCTCAGGAACTTTGACTCCTCACCTTGCCTGTAATGAGCCAGCAAACCAGTATTACAGGCTAGAATCCAAGCACGCTCTAGTCTGATCATTATGGTCTCCCTGTGAACTTCTATCAGATAACAGCTCACAAGTACTATCTCCGCATTCAAACAAAAAGCCCATAGGAGAATAGCAGGGTGATTATTCTCTGAATGAAGTTATTTTTAAAGCAAGTGTCACAGGCTGGGTCCATTCTAAAAGCTGCTGCTTTGCCTTCTGAAGGGTTTTGCTATCCAAGACAATAAACCTTTGTGCTTACCCCATCTCAATATAGCATTGTTGCTAAACATCACTCCCGCTGTCTTCCACCTCCAAGACATAAATGGAACTAACAGCACTGAGCCTCTATGGCTGCACTGTAACAAAGAGAGATGTTCCCTTCCAGTTTTGCTGACCTGGTCCTTACTTCACATCATACAAAGACGTCTCAATGTTTTACATGCAATTTACAAATGATTCTATACCTACATGAATTTGCTGCTTTGCTTGTGGAGTGGAACACAGATGTCTCTGTGGAGGTTTGAAATCCAACTGTGGGGGCTGTGAGATACAATCTGGAATTAATTCTCGGTAAGTACCAGATGCAGAACTCAGTTATGAAATGGACTCAGATTCCCAACTGTCCTCAGCTCTAAGCACTGCGCTCACAGCTTTCCTTTCCCATTCTACCTCCCTTTTCATATCATCAGATACATTCACAGTGCTTTCTCTAAGTTTCATTCTTTCCTCTTTGTGGCGGCTGTCCATGCAATGTTACTGTTGCATCCCTGCTACTAAAGATATTCTAGTTTGATATTTACAAGTAATAGGGCTCTCTGCGTATCTGCCCATTAAGTCCACTTAAATTTAGCCTAACACAAAGGCCCTACAGTGACTGCATTAGAGAGAAGGGTAAGGAGGAAGAAGCAGAAGTTTACTCCCTTCATCGTCCGGTCAGAACTTCAAGCAATCATGACCAATATCCTAAGCTATATTGCTAACTGGATTTACAAGCTTTAGGCTTTTAAATGCTGTAGTGGATTTGCAAGTCTTATCTTTACACATGGGTGTCAGTACACGTTTTTTATTCAAGTGCAGAACAATTTTAACTCAATTTATTCAACAGAAGGAAATACACAAATCCCCCCGCTGTGTATTAGGCTCAACATATGCTTTTGATCCGGAATTTAATACAAGCATTTCCAATTAAGAAGTTATGCAAGATGCACTGACACCATAGCCAGTCAATGGGTCATTTTAACCTAAGAGCACTAGGAACAGCATGACTAATAGCTAATTAGGTATGGGTTTGGACATAGGCCTGGGTGCTCGTGGTACATTTTGTTATGTGTCACTGATTATGTTTACAGACGATAGAACACAACAAAAAATAGCAAAAGCACTTAGGGAGCATTTGTGTTCCACCAAAAAACATTTGCCATCTCCAGGGAAAACTCAGTAAGTATAAAAAAAATGACTCAGACTTTTACTTAAAGGAAAAAAAAAAAGAACTTAAGAACTCCTCAAAATTGGTTGTTTGACAATCCTGAAAATAGCTGCTCTGATCCACAAAACCAACCACATATGGATAGATGCCACTTCAGCTACCTCACTTTGCACATGCCATGTCTGTGGTTTGAGATTCACCAAAGGCACCAAAACAAACAGTTTCCCTATCTTCTTTCAGTCCCTGATTTACCAGCCATGTTTAGTAATGAATACATCTACAACATTCTCTATAGAACTTAGCACACGATGGAGTTAAGTTCTGAAGCTTGTATCTAAAATGAAGTAATAGATTACTGATTTAACGGAGTAATTTGGTATACCTGTAAGCCTCATTTAGAGTTTGGCTCAGCTCAACAGATTCACTGAAGACTATAGCCAAACTAATGTTGGAACAACTGTACTTAGAGAATTGGTAGTTCTCAGCAAGTCACTGAGCACCCTTGCTTGAGCCTGTACTGCATCTGATGGACCAGGGAAGCTTTTGGCAAAAACAGAATTTAGCAGCAAGGGCTATTTATGTATTTGTGGTCAGGAATTCTTGAATCTGGAATAAATCATCTATTGAGTCCCATGACAAGTTCCTGATGGAGCTGAATAAAGCTCCTATCTTTCCTCCAAACACTGACCTCCCGTCAACATTTTCTGAGGTTCTCCAATACATCAACAAAGACACGTTGTGAATATTAGTGTCATTATCAATTCCTCTTCCTTTCTAGAAAAGGAACTGCTACAGACAAAAAGTTTTAACAGCAGTCATTTACTTTGATTATTATTATTATTTTGTTTTTTAAACAAGAAGTAGTTTTCCGGGCAGTCACAGGACACTATTCTTTCACACTATCCGGCATGGAGAACTCTCTCCCCCCACAACCAAGGAACCTGCTCCACAGGGGCTCCATATGGCACCAGCTCAGCTGTCCCTGCTTCACGTTTCAGGAATCAGAAGCACTTATGCAAACACCACCTGAGGTGACTCAACATATACAGCCTCACATGAGCTTACAAAGCCATGGAGGACACGGTGCTGCTGGCTGCAGAGGAAGCATTCCTCCTCTGCCTTCTTCCCTGCCATCTTGGTTCAACAGACATACTGCTGCCTGTGTGCATGGACACCAGTTGTCTCGAGGCCTGTGGCCAACGCATTGTGCCTTGAATAAGCAGGTTCTGCAGTGTCTCAGCTAAAACCGGAAATAGGAGCAATACAGTAGGAACAAAACAAGAACCCCTGCCCCTAGAAGGCAACAAACCTCACACATCTTCAAAACCCAAAGGGCTCGTGGCTGAGTCCAAATCTCCCTTCCCAAATTTCCTCTGCTTTCAGTTTGGTTCTGAGCTTGCTCTGAGCCTCTGCAGGAAGGACACGCAGAGACATCTCAGGCATCTGACTGTCCAGAGTGGTTTCTTCGCAGAGATGCTGCCCTTGTTGTCCATTACTCATTTTCTAGGATTACTTCAGTGAAAGCTCACACTGTGGAAAGCTGACAGGGATCATGAAAAACGGACAATCACAATTCCTTTCAACTTAAAAAGAGGGAAGACAAAAAAAGGTGATTTTGTAAACCACATATAACTTGAATTTTTCACAAATGAATCTTGAAAGTCATTTTTTCCACAAAAGAGTAAGATACAATCCAAGCCTTAATTAGGAGTAAGACATATGAACGTATCTGGTTTCAAATAATACAGAATTACACTCTCAGGTCTCACATGTGACCTGACTTCTTCATGAACAACGTTGGGTGTTACGCTACTAAACCACCAGCTTAAGAACTGTTCTGTAGTTCTAACACGAAAAGTAACATTAGAAGAAATACAGATGTACTGGAATAAAATTGTCCTAAGGAAGTAATGCAGTGTTTTTCCCCTCTGGACACAGGAAGCTATTGTAAAGGAGCACAAAACAGCTCTTTCATAGTAAAAAAAGTTACCAGTGTGTGCAGAAGCTGCATGGAGAACAAGAGCTTCACACAACCTCCAGAGCACCACATCTCTTTCCATGCTGAAGTTTACAGAGCACAACCATCTGGTCAGCTTTCAGGCAAAGTGAGCCAATGCTCTCCTGCATGCCAACGAGCACCACTGATGAAAGGAGGCTCATCACAAACCTGTCTCAGTGATGTCTTACATTACGGTTCTCCTGTTCCACAGTTATTTCAAGTTTTACATTCTAACTTCTCCCTACTGACACAACCGGCACCACCATGCACTGTATAAATGCTTTTCTCATTTTCCTATCTCAAAGAAAGATCTGAAGACTCACGGCACTAAGCTGACAATTTTATACTGGCTTCAATTCTTTCTTCCACTTCACACAAGAATCTTCGTCACGTCAGCCAAAAGGTGGATGATGGAAGGAAATCTTCACATAAAAGCTCTAAGGATTGAAATTTAATGAACTCCGATATGCAAATCAATGCACCACGGCACATTTTAAGATTAAAACACTAGGATAACATTTATATTAAAAATAATTCACCTACAGATAGTACAGTCTAGTGTTTATTGTATGTTATGGAAGGTACACTTGAATTTCAAAATTTTAAAACATATAAAAAGTGGTTAAGGGCTAACATTTTATCAACAAGTGATAAATGTGTAAGAATGTTTATTATACAGCAGGGTACAATGGTAGTGTTAATGCCAACAGGGCACCACAGAAGTTAGTTTAAAAAAAAATTCCCACTATGCTTTATACAAACAACACCACTTGCTGTTGTTTAAGAGTACTGGGAAAGGATCGCTGTCTGGAGGATAACATTTTTAATGTTAGATAGTGTCATAGTACATAGATTGGTGAATGTTTCAAAATAAAACTAGAAATGCTGTAATTACTTCACAGAAATGCACATCCAATATTTGTTTTCAATAAGAACAATAGGTACAAGATTATAACTCTCCCTATATGAAATAATTTACACACAGATGAAAGCTACACTAAAATAATCACTAAATACATTTCTCTTCTGGGAAATAAACAAGCAATTTCTGTTCTGCGTGATCAATATCAAAAACATATAGCAGAAGTAGTATATTTCTTAACGTAACTGATGCTCTAAAATTAAAAAAAAAAAAAAGGAAGAAAGGAGAAAAAAAGATTTTCCATGAATGTGCAACCTAAAATCAACCAAGCCGATATTGTAGTACAACCATATTAAGAAACCACTGATCAGAAATACAACTTGATGGAAAAAGTTTATAATCCACAAAACTGTTCATCAGGCCATAAAGTAAAATAGCTCCACAGTTGACAGGTAAAACTGAGGCCACATAGACGCGTGCTATGTCTTATCTGCAGGAAGTAGATACTTAGGCAGAGGATGTGACACTTTGTTTGTAGACAGCATGGTACGCGTTTCTCAGCAAGACGTAAGGGAAACAAGACTCCAGGAGATCCATCGTCAGGAACGGGGACTCCTGCACAATCTGACAAAGAGCAGAAACGTGAGGTTGTGCACGACACCTTCTACCACTTGTTGCTCATACCCTGTCCCATGTAGCTATCTCTGCTCTGCACTACGCCGCCACCACCACTGCTTCTCATAGCACAAAGGATTGTCATGAGGTTAAGGAGACACAGGAAAGAAAAAAGTTGCTATAATTTCAGTGCCTCTCTAAACCAGTCATGTAACTTTCATACGTCTACGTATAACGTCATATAGCATTCCTTTCATTTTCAAAACAGACACTGCAGTAAAGGAAGAAAGTATGAACAACGATTATCTCCTCTCACATTCTGAACGGCACTTCTTTGATGTAAATTGTCTTAATATTGTACAACAAAGCAAACTGTCTGAACAAAACAGTACCACATACAATGGCAACAAATGACGATGTGCTGGGGGAATCAAAGAAATAAGTTACTGACATGAGAGTATGATTAAGAATGACATAAAAAGTTATTCACCCTGGCTGAGGAACTACATCACCAGAGGTGTGAACAACACGATGTCAATCCTATTCCTTAGCTTAGATGGTTACCAATAAACAGACAAAGCTTACCATGTCCAGTAGTAGGTAAACAGACTCCCTGTTCCTTGTAGTAGTTTTGTCCGTCTCCTGGCCGATCTTCAGTAGACTAGATGATGCAAGCTACATGAAAAGAATATTTCAAAGCGATAAAGAAATAAAGGCACAGATCAGCTTCTTCTCTTTCACTAAACACTTCTGAAGACATCAATTTCTGAACATTTCTGAAGACATCAACAGCCCACTCAGTAGCGACAGCATTGAACTCGCAACTACAAAGCAGCACTGATGGTTGCTAGCTGGGCTTTGCTCTCAGGGAGACATTTTTGTTTACATCTAGCAGTTTTTAATAAGCAGTACGTGCTATTTTAGTCAGAAAGCCGTTTCATTTATTGTGAAGAACTTCTGCTCATCAAAGGTAAGTAGACTGTAAGTTGACACTAAGTTGACAAGTCTACTAAAGTCCACGAGAGCTCCCTTGGGATCAAGATCTCACTGCCAATATGCATATAAACTTACTGCATTACAATTTACAGTTTTCACCCATTGATATTTTACCCATTTTGCTGTACAAGAAAATGGCTTCCAAAACTATATATTTAGTTTAAGAAATGTCATCCTAACTGCGAATTTATTATATCAGACTATAAGCAACCTTCCATTACTAGTTTTAAAAGATAGCCTAAAAAATAAATATCCCTGAAACTTACAGGTATACACAGGTACACATGATGACAGAGCACAATAAAATACTTGATGTGCAGATGAGTGTGTAGCCCGTGTTTTCATACCTTACAGAAATACAAAAAATCCAAACCAAGAGCAACCCCAACAAGACGACCCACCTCTTTCCAGCTGTCAGGTGTACAAACGATTGTGCACTCCCATCGAGGAACAGCAGTATAATTAAGTGACATTTACCACAAAGGGATTTTAATTTAAAACACTAACTTTAAAAAGTATCTCAATGTTCCTCTTGAAACAATTTCTGCAAATTAATTTGTAATGTAAAGTGAACGTGCACACTTGAAAAGAATGTTCACACATACTCATCAGTATTAAATAACCCGGTGAGTTTTTTCCGTCTTTAACTATGACAGGAAAGCAGATCATCTCTAGCAGCGTATTTTCTCCTCACGAGATGCTTTCCTTCAGACTGACAGTAAGTGACAAATAAAAGGTGCCATAAAAGATAGATTAGCAAAACATCTGAACCATCAAGTCACAGTTTGCACAGTAAAAGCAGTGGTCTGAAATCAGTTCATAAACACTGCAAAAATGCAAACCTCATACCACAAGTGTTTTTGTCACATGAAACTAAACTGGTTTCCTTCACTTGTCAAACGTACGCAACTTGACGCAACCATCTCTCTTTCATCTCTTACAGCCAGCAGTTGCATTAGACAAGGTCAACGGCTAAAGGCTTTCTCAGTTTAACAAAAAGCAATGAGCTTCCAGAAGAGAAAGAGCCTCTAAGGATGAGAAAAAAACCACAATGATTGCTTCTGTGGACTTATCCTCACAGAAACTGACCATTACCCAACCCTTCTAACTGAGGAAGGTAAGAAGCTGGGCGTGCGTGTTTTTTCATTTCACAGATAAGCATGAAAAAGGAAGAATCACTCAAATTAGTATCCTTTTAAGGAAAAAAAATGAAGTCATTTTAACCTTTAGTTTCCCTTTAAGTAGTCGGAAATCAAGAACCATTAAAAAAAAAAAAAAATGAACTCTATTTCTACTTCAGAAGCATGCCAAAAAGAATTTAAAACACATCTTCAGGACCTAAAGGCTTCTGACTTCTTTTGAAGCATCAGTGGGGATTCCAGCAACTTTGATCTTCGGTCTACTCTAACGCTTAAAAACATCTCTCCCCAAATACCCTTGCATTGTGCAGCTGACAGCTCCTATGCAAGGAGAGCAGGCACATCAAAAGAGCCATTCACTCAAAGCGCCATTCCTACGGTACCTTTCCTGAAAAGGTAAAATCATTTAAGAGTCCAGTACGTCAAGGGAAAAGTTTGCAGACAGAGTTATGACTTCATGTGCATTACGTGTCTTTTTCCAGTCACAGACTGTACAAGAGTTTTTTCCGTACAAGAGATGATAGGTGCTAAAATTCTACTTAATACACAGAGGATTATATTGCAATAAGCTAGTTTTAGAAATTAAATCATACATACAGCCAAAAATTCTTTTAGGCGGTCTTCGATGCTTCCCTTGTGGATGGTAAATAAAGCTGCAGCAATCTGGTTGATAGCTTTTGCCAAGCAATGAATGTTGTTGCAATGCCCTGAACAAAAACATACACAAATTACCTCAGCGCTGTGATTGAAAATGATAGTGTTTTGGAAAACATTATCAAAGAGTAAGTATGCTCATCACAACCAAAGAGCAAGCTTCAGCATCTGAAACAACAGCAGCAAAGCGCTCTTTCACACCAACTTGGTATCATCAGAGCAACCAGAACTACAGATCTCCCTCCAAACGCTGTGCTCTACTATAAAATCTGATGGTATCACCACTTGACAAAATGGTCTGTATAAGAAAAGACTTGATCAGCCTGACTGTTTTCCTCCTCTTTTTGTACATGAACAGATCAGCAGGCTTGGATGGTATCTGTAGGACCAAGAGATCTGTAGGACCTCAAGAACACAAGTAGTGAATTTCTGATGGCTGTAACTGTCTTGCCAAGATTTACCTAGGCTTCAGGGGGCTGGAAGGTGATTGGATGACACCAGTTTTCAAGAAGGCTATAGATGAAAAACAGGAACTGCTCATCAGCAAGCCTGCTATTTCTTTGGGCAACTTAGTCCAGGCCAGCATATTAGAACAAAATGAATAGAGACCTAAATAAATACCTTGGGAAACTGCTAACCCATGATAAGGAAGGGGTCTTTGAAGGAGTTACCAAGTATGGATGCTTGCAAACAATGCTGACAGGTTACACCCATTTTCCAACCACTGCTGATAACTGAGCTCGTTTTATTTTTTTTTCCTTACAAGATGACATCTGAGCAGTGAGGTCAGCTCAACTCCATCACTTCGTGCGAGAATAAATTACTTCTTCCACACACATATCGCTGTATTCATTTACCATGGTTTTCACTTGGCACTTGATGTGCAGCCTACTCAGTGTCACAGTATCTATCTGCAGCTCTTCATGCCACCAGAAATTCACTGAATTTGAAATCTGCTACCTGGTCCTTCACCACTTTTCCAGAAGCCTATGAACATGCTCATCAGTAGGTCATAGAATCATAAATCTCCACCAGCAGGTCCTCACCCCAGCCAGTCATGAGCTACTGCTGCTGTTGTTTTTTTTATTATTATTAAAAACTGCTGCATAAATATGCTAATCCAAAAGGAAATAAATAGATAGCTGCTTCCTGTCAGCATCAGTCAAGAATGTCTGCTCTGCTCAGTGCTGCCCATTTCAATTTATGCTTGTTTCTCAAATGACTTGATTTCTCTGTCAAAGTCTCAGCAAGGGGAATTCAACCAAGAAGCTGCAGCCTTCCAACACGTGGCAGGTTTCACGCTTTCAGGACAGGCCTGGTCTCTGTAGCCTGCTTTTCTAGTCTAGTCTCTAGACACAAACTAGCGCTCTGTTCTGGAATTTGGGACAAATTTCTTGCCAGATTAGAAAGCTGAAACTCCTTCAAAACTGTGACCTGTTGATGGTAAAATTCAGGGTTTAGCCAGGGAATTTACTTCATAAAAAGCAGCATTTATTAAGTTCTCATTCTGGAAATAGCATCTATATCGAGTGTCTCAAGTCAGATGTTCTACAGTAAAGGGCAGAACAGAGGAAAGTAATACACAGCTAAAGCAGAACCAACAAGGTCTATTCTGTTTGTTATTTTTGTACAGTGAACTTATTTTATATATTCCTTTTGCCAGACTATTTTCCTCTTATTTAAAGGGAGTCCACACAGTAAAGAATCACGTAATACAGAGACCGCATCTCATAACATCAGTAGCAACTCCTAATACAGGCTTATTTGAGTTCTAGATGCAATTCCTCTCCAGTCACAGTTTTATGAGATTTTATTAACTTAAGAAACCACTTATGAAAGAGGCTTTGCCTGACTTCAGGTTAAGAGTTACTGAATTAAATGATAGAAACTGGAATATGTTGGCTGCATCACATAAAACAGACAGAAGATAATCCTCGTCTCTTGTTTCAGACTGCCAGCAGCCTAAGGACAGAGACGAACCTTGGAAGAGAGGAGAGCTTGGGGGAAGCAAACTGCACGAGCTCCAACCTGCTACCGAAAATCTGGGAGCAGCAACATCTCCCTTGCCTGACTCCGGCTCATAGGAAGAAGTTTCCAGAAGGGTAGGTGCATCTCATAGACATGCCTTATTAATTAATATAGTCACCATTGAAAACCTGTGCTACAGTCCCTGTGGCAAGTAGTGTACATTTTGAGATTGCAGCAGGTAGGAGGCTACTGAAGGACAAAAATGCTGTCAGAAAGTGCTTCCAGTTTATCTCTTCTTATGAAACTACAAAAATAAATACTTAAGAGAAGTGGCCTTGAACACATACAAGCAAGTTCACTTGGATGACATCAGAGACCCAGCCTAACTGCCCTCCCACAAACAAGTGCCTCTGCCTGCCCCCACCAATCATTTCATAGTCCTTCATACTCTTCAACATATTCTGAGTTTCTCATTCAGCCATCATGGCTGAAAAAACAGAGCGGTAGAAACAGAGCGCAGATAACACAGAACAACCCTGTGGGATACAAACTGTTCTCACTGTTCATCAGAACAAGCTGTTAGCCTCAAATACTTGACCTTTCAAATCAGTGTTCAAGTTCTACTCATTACATCAGAGATTTACCCAACGTTTTCACAACAGGCAAAGAGCTACACAATCTGTTTAAAACTACAGTTAACAAACCCCCATCTTCTAAAATTGAACATGTTTGAGTTATCCTTCTTGATAGGGAAACAGGTAAGTACAAAATTATTAACCTCATTTAAAACAGCAATCTTGGAAAGGGAAGATCTTTGGAAAAAGAAAAAGGGATTTGCATACCACACACTCACTAAGTGACACAGACTATCAGAATTTTTGGTCTTTTCTTGGTACTGTAAAGGTTCAAAAGTCACGTTAGACACTGTTACATCATGCAAGTTACATCTGACCTGATTAAAAACAAAGCAACTTAGAAAATAGAAAAATAATCTCTCTCTGTAGCTGGTAAATGCATGCAGAATAAACAGTCCTTTATGCAAGCTATACAACATAATGGAAATAGCTTGAACAGCTGAAAGGTGACTCTTGTGTGTATTGGAACAGTTTTCTCAGTCATTCTTTTTCAACTTCATTTTGTCTGAAAGAACCTTTTTTTTTTTGGCGGATTACAAGCAAAGAATTTCCTTGAGGCAAAGTACTCTCTCTAAGCTGAGCTATTCTGTAGGTTACAGTTCTGTTCACAGCTCATACCTTCCGGATTCCATCTTCAAAAGTTTACGGTAAGATGAATAGCACGTTAAGAACAGAAAAGCTACTATGTATGAGCAGCACAAAGGCCAATAAAGTCATTACTAAAACATCTATACACTGTGCCCTAATTAACACAGAATATGCTCTCCACCAATTTCACACACTAGTACGAGACTGCCCCCTCCAGCAAATGAACTGCTCTCCAAGTCTCAAGCAAAAGATTCCTCCATTGGAGGAATGTCAGGGGAGTTAAGTAAACGCTTTACAAAGTAATTCTCAGAAAACCTTTTCTTGATCTTTACTGGATTTCCAACTTTTGTTCACTAAGAAACAGCAGTTTCTTATTCACAGCAGAACTATTAAAAACACTCCCAGGGCTGTTACAAAGTAAGCATTCAGGACAAACGTTTTGCTGACGTTTACCTTCAATGGCAGGGCTATACTGAGACATCACATTACTAGCCAAAGTCGGCAAGGAGACTGCCACGAAGACCATGAGAAGGCAAGCAATTTTGTATTCTTCTTCCGGACTAATGTTTTCTGAAAACAAAAATAAGCCTTTTAGTAACAGATCACAGCCAATCATGAAAACATGCAGAAATTCCCCGCCCTGTTCACAAAGCTTCAACACTTCATAGCTGCACCTCAACAGGAACTATTGAAAATGCCATCACAGATACTGGCTGTCTTTCTAATCAACAACTATGTGTATCAACACAAGTACGTATAAACAAATCCACATTTGTATTTTATGAATACAAATATATTGTACTTGATGCATCTAAGCTTTAATACTGAACTGCCTCTTGAAACTATATTTTCTCCTGCCAAATAGCTAGTATTAAAGCAAGAAAAAAGGAACAGGTTAACATCTACAACAGTTACAGTCTGATAATAACTTCAACTATCTGTTACACACGGGTAAAAAAAGGCATAAAATGCTCAGTAAGGAATCACAGAACAGCTTAGGTTTGAAGGGACCTCAAGGATCATCAAGTTCCAACCCCCCACCCCAGGCAAGGCTGCCAACCACTAGATCCTGTACTACATTAGGTTGCCAGGCCCCCATCCAACCTGGTCTTGAACACTTCCAGGGACAGGAAGACTTAAGATTGTCAGAAAGCCCTTAAGAAACTTAATTCATACCTTCCCAACTGCCAGGGTAAACAAAACTGAAAAGCTTCAGCAGTGGTGCATTAAAGTGCCACGAAGTGCTACACACGTGAGGGCTTCACTATGTTTGGTCTCTATGTTTCCCCTTGTAAAGGGCATGTTAGCATCTGTACTACAAATCAGTAACAGCGCTGTGAAATTCATCAAATGCGTTCAGCTGGCATTTCAGCTTCTACTGTCTGAATTGATTACACAGATTTGTTACAGATCTGTGCAACAGAACTGATCCCATCTACAGCTGTTCACAACTATTTCCAATGTCCTTAAAGTACAGCAGTTTTTAACCATCAGCCATTAGACTGCCTCAGCATCTACCCATTATTCTTTCCCAAGTCAAGAGAACAATTTTTACGCACTTGAAAAGATTCTCAAGATGCTCATCAGTGTATTCTGGGCAGTCTGCACAAAGCATTTGCATTCTTCAGGCAATTTATGAAGTTCAAAGAAATACAAAGGATCCAAGATATGTAAGCCTTCCACCAGCACTTAAAATGTTCCCATGCCTTGGGGGGACTTAGTTATTTGCAAACCATTCTTTTCCATTACATTTTTAAAATAGTAAATTCTTGCCTGATTTTTGGGAGGACAGTGCTACAACCAGGGCAGGATCAATCTCACAAGGCAATCCAGCAGCTGACGACAGTTCATATACATTCATTGCCACCTGAGGATCAGAAGAAAGGCAATTACAAGGGAACTGAATGCTTTTGTGTAAACTTGATGAAGCACAGTTATGCTGACAAGTTTAAAATGTTTATATTAGTTTGAGTCATTAAGGGAGACTTTGGAGATTTGGCTGAAACTAGATAAAGAACGTCTAGATTTTACTCTTTTTTTCTCCACCTCTGACTTGCTCTGAGCAGAGCGGTCAGTACTTCGCGCGCTCAGTTATCGTTTCTTTCTCTCAAGCCAAACAAAGCTTGTATAATTTTCTAGGTGACCTCCAAAGCAAACATCCTGACTTCCAATTTGCCATTTCTGCTTCTTCATTCTGTTCAAAAAGAAAAACCTAACACACGGTCTCCAACAGAGACAACCAGCATCCACAGATACTGCACTTCTAGACAAAAGCCACCAGTCACAAGCTAACGAAGTAGCAGAGAAAGGCAAGCATCTTCCAACATACAAGTTTGATACAGAACCAGTGTCCAGTGATTTCAGATGCCAAGAACTACACTGTAAGTGATCCCAACGCTAGGAGGAGCTAAGAATGCCTTTCAATCTAGTCCATTTTCAAGCCTGGCTCAGGCTACATTTCATACTGTTGCCTATGTAATCCTGTATTCCTCTCTTCCCCTAATTCACACGTGGAATTAAACACTTGAAGGTGTAATTCAAATGAATCTCTCCAAAGGGAGGCTTGTCCCAAAGGAGCCTGTGGAAATGCTGCTGATGTGCCTTGTACACAACAACTGCTCTCTCAAACTCCAACCGAGTTGGCCGGCTGCAGAAGGTGGTACTGTGCTTACCACCTTACTTAGGGGGTCCAGCTCAGCTCCCTGAAGGCAAACCCCGATACAGGAAGGACACGACTTGGTCTGCACGGTGCTTTGCTCTCAGCAGACGCACGACAGCTTGAGTACAGAGCTGCATTCAGGGAATTACAGAGATGGGAGCTGGTTCACAACAAAACAGCCTGCTATTAACACAGGATCAAGTGTAAGCCTGACTCTAATAGCAGATACTGCAATACCTTGACACTAAAAATAAAGGCAAAACAAATAATCATTCTCTTCATTCTATCACTCTTCCCAAATTTTAAGTTTTAAATCATATTTCACATCAAGTATACGTTTTATTAACAAATTAAAGCTCTTTCCTACAGCAAATTCAATATACAGAATGTTACTGTATCTTAGAATATGCAATTTTCTCACCTATTGTACAGAGACTCGGAAATTCGGTACACGACAAGACTGGGGAGAAAGTTCAAGCAAGGAACTGCTGACTGTCTACAGGGCTTAATTGTTAGCAGGCTCCTAGCTCTGGCCACATCAACAAGCTGTTTTCAAGACAAAGCTCTGGCAAAGTTCTGGGGTAGTACGTGCCAGAGTTCCCAGTATTCCCAGAAGGCACTACAGCAAGGACTACACAGGTTTGGCTCCTTCTGCACTCGCAGTCCTCCAACATCACCCTCGCAAACTCGTGCTGACTTCTTAAACAAGACTAGACATCAGCAGCCCACACCACCAAGACGCAACATCTCAGCTTGACACCGAGCAAACAGCAGCACAGACTGCACCACAGCCCTTGTGTTATTTCACACGCTTGGAGCTAGAAGAAAGGTACACAAAATAGGTACCTCATGAGAACCACGAGGGAAGTATAGAGGGCACCGGAAAAGGCCAGCAGCCAAACAGTACATAAAGCAGGGGCAACAAGCTGGTGCTATGTGGTGTACGACCTGGCAAACGGTCCTCAGTATGGTTTCATTTAGTAGAAGACAGCTCTTCTGCCACTCTATTATTCCAGTGACTGCAAATTACTGCAGGGACTTTAAAAACAGAAGCAGCAAACACTGTGCTTTGTCATGTCTACTGACACAAATGGGTTAGTGATATCCCTATGGATCCATTTAGATGTTCAAGATGATCTAAAATAATCAGCTTTAAAAAGCCAATGGTAAAAGACTGTCCTCAAGGATTTGTTACTGTTGCAGCCTTTATTCCATCCAATTTCTCAGCAGTGCTTTGACAGCAGAGGTCATAAGCTGCCTAACTGAAAAGATCAGGCACAAGCCAGCAGGGCTGACTCCTCATCTTTTCCACAAGCTGATTCTTCAAACTCAATAATGGAACATGACTCGGTGATCAACCATTTTCCTTGCACCCACAGGTGAGAATTTCTCTCTAGAAAGGTAAAAGGCTTTTCTTGCTAAGAGCTAAGGCAACTCGCATCATTTTAACATAATAATTGTAAGCCAACATCCTCGAAATCTATTTTCCACAGGATTTCTGTGGTGGAACAAATTTCAGAGTTTCCTGGACCTCAAACACTTACAGACAGTTTATCAGCATCAGAAGTTTCAGAAGGCACGTGCGATTTCAGTATGTGCATTTGTCACACAACCTCAGTTTCAGACAGACTGCTAAACTGTGTTTTCTGAACTGGTGATGTTTGCCTTAGAGGCAAACTTCTGACTGTTCTGTAATATACTTCTTAAAAAGGAGAAGGATTTTTTAAATTATTTTTCCATCAAACATGTAAGCTTTTTTGCAGCAAGAATCAACGGCAAAATACAGCCTTTAAGTTCAGGAACAACAACATATTGCAGCCCTCCAAAACCCAAGCAGCACAAGAGCAGCTTTCAAAAAGTTATTTCCACATGTGTGAATGAAGAGCTGTGCAACATACAGGCACCATACATTTTCTGTACCAGCACAGTACTATTAAGGAACCTGCAAGCCTTCAGAGGCTCCAAGCTAGAACAAATGATTAAAAAAAAAATAAACATTCAGGTAGCAGCTACTGTGCATCTGGGGCCAGAAGCCATGTGATGCACTGACAAGGGGTTCCGAATGAAAATACACTACCATCCAGAAGTGAGGCTTCTAACTCATGGCACCAATTCTCAGACACGTCTAAAATGAGGTGTGGAAGAACCTTCTACTCAGGACAAAAATCAGGCTTGTAGACATCACAAGCACACGATCTTTTAAACACTCAGTTACACAAGTTGCAACTGCACATACTATGAAGCAAAGCAGCACTCTTCCCTTTACTGCTTAGTCATATTTTAGCACTTGATGAACCTCTTTCTTTATTTCTCGCCATGAAAGTTCTCAGATGTAAAAACAGGTAGGAAGAGACTCGTGCACTTCCATCAGTCTCTTTTCCCCCAGAGCATAACAAGGCTGCAGAAGGGTAATTACTCAGCTCTTTGGAAAAAAACACTGCTCTTGGGTTTCAACATTTTTCATAAGAATGAAAGTCTTGCCCCTTGCATATTTTCAGTAAGCTCCAAAAATGACTCTATTACCCTTCAGGCCTCACATTACCTTCATGTCAGTCTCTCTTGGAATGTGATCTTTGAAGTCCTCAATGGAACTTACAAGGAAAGGAATGTGGTAGGATAAGACCTAAGAGACACAAACACAAAATGAGGACAAAACACTCCTGAAGCTCACCGTCAGTTAGACAACACCATTATTTTACTGCATTTAATTTTTCTTGAATGACTCATTTTACGTATATTAATTACTTTATGGACTTCAGAACTAAAGCCCAATAAAATCGAGCTGTCAGTTAAGAAACTGAAAGCAGGCTTGAAAACATGCTAAGAGCACCAGGAAACATGCAACTACAAACGGATGGCTTTAGTGCAATATTTCTCTAAGCAGCACTCAAGTACTTCTTCCCTAGAACCTGCAATTCAAGGTTCAGTTATAATTATTTTCACCACATGTAAACCTTTTCAAAACTCTGTCTGAATTCCTTCTTATTCTATTCAATTTAATAAAGGCTATTGAGAAAACATTCAGTTATTTCTTACATCTCTAAGTGCCTCCTGTGCCAGAGACCGGAAAGACAAGATGACGCCGATAATTGTCATTCTCTTCAAAACACTGTCAACAGCTGAAGAGGAACGAGAACAACAGTAAACAAAAACCTACTCAAGTTTACAAGCTCAATTCAATAAGAAATATGAAATAAAAAAATAAAACGAACAAGAAAGAAAAATCAAAATGCTGCAAGTAGCACGATATTGAAACATCGGCATTTCAGAGCCAAAATAAACAAGAGCTTAAGCAGGTTTTTTTATCTGATTTGATGATGAGATTTCCTGAAGACATCCCCTGTAAGCCATTCCACAAATGAAGTCTGTTACACACAGATAGTGGTATTCAATGCTAACACTGGAGCTGTGTTTTCTTGAGGCCAAAACATATCACTGTAACAATTAACTGTAAAAAATAACTGCTAATTACATTGTAGAAATCCTTTCAAATAACATAACAACGCTAAGGCATCAGAAAGATACCTATCAAGAAAATAGTGCTTCCTATTTACATCTGTACGTTCACTCCGAGTATTTTTGTCACAGATGGACGTTATCAGCCCTGATGAAAAAACATTGCTACAAGCTCATCACATAGCACCTATGCTGAGATCCCATTTTGTCTGTGGCAGAGAGGGACCAGAGTACTTTGAAAAGGTCCATCAGCTTATGAGTTCACACATGGAAAAAGGAGCAATCATTTCACATCCAGAAAAAGTAGCATACATCTCGCCACTCTCTTTACTGTGAGGGTGGTGAGATTCTGGAGCAGGTTGCCCAGTGAGGCTGTGAATGCCCCCTCTCTGGAAGCATTGGAGGCCAGGCTGGATGGGGCTGTGAGCAACCTGGTCTAGTGGGAAGTGTCCCTGCCTACAGCAGGGGGTTGGAACTAGAGGATATTAAAGGTCCCTTCCAACCCAAACCATGCTATGATTCTGTGCTTCTGTCAACTTCATACAGAGATATTCATTTTGAAGGTGTTTACAAAAGATAAGGATAGAAACCATGCTACATCTTTAGTAAGGACCCTACTAGTTACCCACATGATAATCTTTTGAAGAGTGCTGCCATCTGGTCTGGCTTGTCAAAGCTGGTCCTCATTTGTGTCAGAACTTCAACGTTCTCCACCACAAGTTTCTAAAGAGAAGCAAAGACTCAGGTCAGCTGTATTACCTATACAGCTATATAACCTATTCTGATAGGTTAATAACATAAATGCTTTACTCGGGGTATTTCTTCACGCTTCCTTATTTCCACTGAGAAGCAAGGAAAGAACAGCAACTCCATAATCCTATGAAATAAGCTATAGAAGATGCAAACTAACCGCTTCCAGGAAATTGCAAGAGTGTATGCACAAAGCCAAAAAACAAATTTCTATGCTGAAAGCCAGAAAGCAAAACAGATCACCAGTTTACACTGAAATCAAGCCGGGCAATTTTAAATCAATTGATGTACTGGAATCTGGCCGATACACGACATTTGAATTTCAACTCCTCAAAGCTCTACAGAATACAAGACTGAAGGCAATAGCCCACATGCCACTACTGAGTCAAGCTCTCAGCTTCACAAAAATAACCAGCATATTGGCTTAAGATTTAAAAGGGACAGGCAGGAAAACAGTTCAAACAGTTAACTGAAGCCAACTTCCTACCCCCTCTCGCTTGAACTCTGGATAGAAAACCAACACCTGGTCCAGGAAGCAAAAGCAAGCACAATGAATCCTACTCTTAGTAAGTTCCCCATTCCTATTCTCTTGGTGCTTCTTATCCCCAAACACAGATGTTTCTCAGTGCTCTCTGCAAGGCCAACCATATCTGAGCCAAGCAGATGAACATTTTATTACTTTTTTCCTCCAAATATGTGCTCATGTGCACGTGGATCCACCTTATGTTTTGCTTATCCTTACCAGTATCAGAAAACAATCTCAGAAACAATTTAAAGTTGTTTTTCTAAAAAAAACCACAGAGCTACAATAACAAGCTGATTTTAAGAAAGCAGGACAATGAGAAACGGGCAAAGACAGAAGCAACCAAAAAACGTCTCTCCAGTGACCTTCGGTTTTACTTGAAACGTGACAGATGTCACTGTGCATTGCCAGGAGTGACAAAATTTAACCCTCAATTCACAGCCTTCTCACCTGGCAAATCTCATTCTAAAACTCAACAGCTGGAATGCGCACAAAGAATCAACAAGCCCACCCAGCTTCATATCCATCACCTGCATCGCTCTCGTGGCATCTGGGCAAACATGAGCATCCCCTCTCAATCAATGGAAAGCTTCACATCTTTTTGGGCTTCATATGTTCTAAGCAACTCAGCAACACTAAAACTCACAGTGCTGACAGATAAAACAAGATGCTTGAAGATGTAACCAGAGACATAGCAGAAAACTATGCTTCTAAAGGCTCGGTATGCTCATACTGGCTGATGCAGATAAAGGGAAAGTCTCTTCTAACTGCTGACTGCATTTTTAATAAAGCAGCACACAAATAGCTACAGAGAACTCATTACAGTAAATGAATAGAGCCTGCCCACTCAGCTGCTGAGGAGTGTGGTATACAGATGTACCACACGTGCAAGTGCAATACACAAAGAAGTACAAATGCACAGCTTTACCATTCATGTCATGCAGTCACTTCAGAAGGATAGCACACAAACAGCTATTAAACACCCGACAGGAAGCTGAAACACAAACCCACCCTTCTTTTCACCCATGAGTTGCCCAGGATTACCTTAAGCTCAGCAACCTGCGAAGAAATGTGCCACATCAGACTTTCACTGAGGAACTTCATGCCATACGGTCCCAGGAGTTCAGACAGGGCTCTCATTTCTGAGAAATAAAACAAACTGTTTTTCAAACATTCCTTCCTCAGTTATTTGATGCTCATAACATATGAACAATTAGTGTTTTAATTACGAAGCTCTTATGTCAAAACTGCATTTCAGATTTGAGAACTTGCACTCTAACAGAACTGAAGCAGCAGTCACTGACACACCATACTCCTATTTCTGTTTTTTATTTTTTTTTAACAAAATGAGCTACTTCAAGGCACAGAGACAGCAGAAATAAAATTAAATGAAAATACTCTGAAAGTTAACAAGGGCAGTCTCAGAAAACGCTTCAGGAGCTACTGTAGTTCCAATCACTGAAGCTACACTTATCCCTCACAAATGTTCAATAGGAACATCGAGCAAAGTTTACCTGATATGTCAGAGTATTCCTCAGCATTAAATGTTAATTCATTTTCGGTTGGCAAATTCACAAATGCCTTCATAGCTGGAAAATAGGCTATGTGACCATTGCTGACTTGCCTTAGCAATGTTTCCAAATACCTTATCAGAAAGGGAAAAAGTTTTAAGATGAAGACATACATTCGTAGATACCTCTACAAAGATGCAGTACACTTGTGTGATAAAGGAACAGCAAAACCTGTAGGCTTTTTACTTGCACAGTTGAGCTGATAAGTACATTTTATTCTACATTTTTGAGTGTTCTTAACAGGATCAAGAACAGTAAAGCTAAGGAATCTGGAATTTAAAAATTTCAAAAGCTGGTTCACTAATGCTTGTTTTTTTAATTAAATAGGAGTAATAACCAAAGCTCATAAAAAGCGTTTGTCCAGTTACTCACCAATTTGTGTACAGACTGGTAATGGTTGGCTCACCATGGCTATCTAAATGCTGGGTCTGCTGAAGCAGAACATTGTTAAATACTCGCGTAATGTCAATCTGTACATAGTTTTCTATTGACTGCAGGACCGTCATATAGGCTCTGACACTGGTCAACAGCTCTGAAGGCTTTGCAATCTCCTGCGTTGCTTGATTATACATAGTCATTCCAACGATTGACCTTTTAGAAACAAAAGGAATTACATGCCTTTCTTAGAAGGGTTAAGCGAAGATGCAGATAAAAAACTGTTCATCACGAATCACTTTAATATTTACAACTAGCAGCTCTGGAAATAATGATGTGAAGATAAAGGTAAGAACAGATGAGTGTAGCAAGTGACAAGGTTTGTTTTTTTGTTTTCTTTAACTTCAAGAATCACAGTAATAAAATTTTCTGTTATCTTTGTCTGCTACCGAGTTCCGATATTTAGATTTCCCTTCCAGCAGACCAGTTAACCCAAATACTTGAAACAATGCCCCATACTGTGCAAAAATAAAAGTAAAAAAAAAAATGTAGCAACACTATAAATGCCTAATAGGTATCACCAACTTCTACCAAAAGAGACAGGACTAGGAATGCAGGATCAGGCTATTCAGTAGATGATATTCGTTTCAATATACGGAAGTCTCCACAAAGTTAAGTGAATCTTAGTAAGAATATGACTTCACAGCTTTGCAACCTACCTTTAAAACTAATCTTAAGTAGCAAGCATCCAATACATCTAATATCAAACCAAGACCAACTTACCTTGTTTTATGAATACATTTATCTTAACATTATTTCTTACTTGGTAAAGCGGATTTCCAGGTGAGACGTTAAATATTCTCTTGGGGTAAACGTGTGCTCCCAAACCACCATGTTTGGAACGTAATTGATTGAGAAGCAGAGCTCAGAAAGTGCAGTGTGCAGTTTGTCCAGGCTTTAAGAAGTCAATAAGAAATTAAAAACATATTTAATGTAACATATTATCATAGGAAGCATGTACAGATGGAAGATGCCTCAAGGTCACCTACAGCTCTACTCTTTCAACTTGTCTACACAAGTTGAGCTCTGACGCGTGGTTGTTGCAACTGTAATTCTGTCTCAGCAGCATGTGTGCGTTTAGCCATTTCCAGAGACAACACTGAACATCTCTTGTCCTCTCCCACAGCTCTCTTCCTCCTTTTACTTCAACCTCTACAATCTTGCCCTGTGATCTTTTCCTAGCAATTATTTCCTACCTTGCTGCTTTTCGTCCTCTGTCACCTCTTACACCCCAAGCTGGATTTATTCATCTCTCCCTCTCTTTCCAACGGGCCTTAAGTTTTTTCTAGTTAGCTAGGGTTTTCAGTTTTCTTATGGCTACTAATAAGAAAGCCTCCCCACCTCCGCAGATAGAGGCGGCAAGCTGACTTTCAGCCCAATCTGTACATTATCCAGCTAACAGCGTTAAGCAAGGCAGAACCAAAAAATGCCATCTGCGCCTCAGGACTCCCACTTGCTCGGTTGATAGGACTACAGGAAACCTACCTACAGCATGGGAACAGACCCTTTCTGCTCAAGAAAGAAAACAGCCACAGTGATTAGTAAGAATTACACACTCCCACCACTTAAAGTAAGAAATTTCAGTGTCCATACAAGGTAGGAGTATTTTATGTTCACAAACTAGGAAGTTATGGTATTTACGGTCAGTTTTCCTGAAAGAATGTAAGCAGCAAGTAAAAATCACAAGTTTTGACTGGGGAATCATGGGGAAAGGAACAGGAGAGGCAGCTTACTTTGTCACAACCAATCTGTTTTTTCTCATGCTTTCTACTCCTGGTTTCTCCCTTTCAGGTTCTCCTTTCTTTCCCGTCTGTTTTTTCGATTTTTTGTTCACTGCTTGACTGATGGTTTTGGCACAATGCTTTGGCAGCAACTAGTAGAGAGAAAGAAATCACCCCCCACAGTTAAAATCCAACTTCACAGCAGCAATGAGATAAAAAAAAATAAGCTCACGTGTAGGTGGAGACTACACAACACAAAGGGCATCTCCTTTGATTACTAACTAAACAATTTGATATCAAATGTCTTCTTCAAACCACTTACCACTTCATAAACAGAGCAATTCCTCAGGTCGGAGGAAAAGAGGTGAAAAGGAAACAGAGCTGCAGCAGTTCACTAAGTCAAAGTAACTAGAAAGCCTCCAAAGGGAATTAAAGGAGACAAAAAAACACTCACCTGATCACTCAATGTACACTGTTCTGTGCAAATATCTGTGATAAGATTGCGAGCTTGCTTAGCCATTTCATCCAGAAACATGTTACATAAGGAAAGGCTGCGATCTCCAATGTGATGCCGCTGTTAAAAAAGCATACAGTTGGTCATCGCTTTCCTCTTAGTTCCACACTCATCAAAAAATGCACACATGGTTCTGCAGCTCAATCACACTCAGAACTGAAGTGACAAATAACACACTAATAAGTCCTTAATAACCTCAGCTCCTTTCATCCTCCATGATATTTTTTTTACTCAGACATCCTGAACTGTGAAATTATCACCGTTATAAATTAAAAAAGCAAAAATTTCTGTAAAAGAAGACAAGTTTTTCTAAACAGATTTTCATCATCAATTCTGAACTGTATCTGAAGCATCCAATACTCTGGGTTTCTGCAAATCTCAGATTTTAGTATTGGTACAAATGAATGAAGAAAAAAAAGAATACGTAACTTAAGCTACAGCAGAAGCACACAGCGTCATTCATACCCTCAAAGAAGTCAAATTACAAAGCCCTGCTGCATACATTCCTGGACTTGGTTTCTTTGTACAGGATCCACACAAGTACAGCCTTCTGTCTTCACAAAATGCTTCTTTTACCACTAATGCTTACTCTGTAACAGCCACACTACCACACATGGTACAGCACACACTGAGGATTATTTCTCCAGAACTATAATAGCTACTAAGTGATGCAACTCACATGCTGAAATAACACTTCTGTTGGCTGTGGCAGTACATGCTTGCTCCAGCTGAATTCACAGCAACAAGCACCTAGCGAACTTCAGCCACCGACTCTTAAATGGTATTAGAATGGTTCTGAAAGACTTTTCCTGTCCTGAAGAGAAGCTTTCCTGAAAGCTTTGTCATAGTTGCCAAACATAAATAAGGAAGACCTCATACTGTGTATAGTCTAACAGACCTAACAACTCCATATTAACACTTAAGAATGAAAAGCCACTTTGACAAGCACTACACCACACTGCCCGTGCTAACCCTGGGGTAATTCCAAAGTCTACGCATACAGGCAAGGTACTGAAGGACCTATTTCATTACATAAAATTACAAAAAATTTCCTCAGAATGAAACTTGCTTTAACAAAGAATCAATGTTTTGGAAGCAGCTCCACATCTTGCATTTCTGTTACTAACCAGAAAAGAAAATACAGCAATACAAATGCTCACAGTATACCGTGTATCACTTGGGATTACGTTTTTAAAGACCATCTAAGGAGAACAGTACAACAAAACCATTAGGAATTCCCAACTTGCCATTTCACTTTCAGAACATCAAGTTTATAAACAATGAAGGAAAAACTGCTGCTTACAAGTTTAACAGGCATACAGCACGTATCAGCACCCAAGCCTGA
Organism: Lagopus leucura; assembly: GCF_019238085.1. NCBI lineage: Eukaryota > Metazoa > Chordata > Aves > Galliformes > Phasianidae > Lagopus > Lagopus leucura. The sequence continues at coordinate 16,527,787 of NW_024962267.1, read as the reverse complement.
ATGACTCAAAAAAGTCATTTCACCTTCGTACCTTAACTCAACCTCTCTTTAAAGCAAAGATAATCATACTCCAGAAAACCATTCTGAGCTCAGTCAAGTGCTGAACTTCCCTTACTTGAACTTCCCTGTTTTACCGCTTTCCTTCCTCTAATCCCACACTGCCACAACAAATACCTTGCAGTCCTGAGCACCAGTTCTTCCCACTTTAAGCCTGAGCTGTCAACATCCAAGACAAAGTATTGAGAAATTACCTCTTCTGGGCACAGTTCGTGGGTGCAGCTCATAAAATGAGTACAAAGTAGCGGGAATGCAATTGAGTATCTTGATTGAGAGGGAAGCTCCAAACACTGCTGAAACATCTTCTCAAAAGCACGGCTATAAAAACTGACCAGAAATAGACAATTTAATGGAACACACGCATAAGTCTCTTGCAAAGCAAGTCTCCTTACACAAACTGCATCTGCTGCTAATGCCAGGTACATCATTACAACAAATGTGATATCAAAAAGTTCATAATGCTTTCAAAGACGCATCTTGTTTACATCTCTTATTATGCTACTATTTTTATTCTGATGTTTGACATGCAGGCGCTGCAAGAATTTGGAGCTTTTGCTACAATTTGTTACGGAAGAATTCACAAGTGACCCCAGATCAGTTATGTGGCTGTTTGAAGCATCTGACACATCTTCACAAATACCTTCATCAAATTAATTCTGGTGAACACTAAGACGACACGTAGTGACATAGCCGCTTCTTTTTAAGCCAGCTTCAGAAAAAAAATACCTTAACACATGCAAAAAAAGAAAGTACACGAGTCTCCTTTCAACACAAACAACAACCATATGAAAACAACTTTCACAGTTATATCTAACTCCTAGAAGTTTGTATTTCCTCCACTTGAAACTGACAAAGAACCACCTCGAGTATCACTGAGAAAGCTTCTCAAAGGACAGTATTTTCACACTGGAACTTCAATGATTTATTTCAACTACTGCAGATATTGCAAACGTACTTATTTGACCTTAGTCACAGAAAGATTCTCATCTGTCTGCTTCCTGCTCCTGTTCTCACAGAGCTTTTTTCACGAGCAAGACATCGTTCATTTACTTTTTCCAAATCAAAGTAACACTGGAAAACTTAGAAAAACGAAGAAATAAAACTGAAAGCAACCTACAAAAAACCATTACACAAGTGGCAATGCAAGGCTGGCTCTTTCTGTTTGGGAACAGGAGAAGATTAAGAGAAAGCAATCAACTGCTTTTTCTTGCCCAAAGGAGAATCGGTGCACACCATCCTCTATCGAAGCCCATTAGGCCACGCTACCTACACAAATCAGCAATTCTGTTGAGTGCTGCTGTTCTTGGAAATAAAAGGCACACAAACTCCGTGTTAAGGATAGAACAAAACAAAGTGCAAATTACAAACCCCAAACTCTAAAACACCAACCCTCTCAGAGAAAAATAACAGTTCACCAGAATTTCATTTGATTCTCCCACTGAAGTATCCTCCTACAAAGCTTATTAGTTGAAACTTGAACTTGCAAAAAACAAATCAATTATCAAAAAACTATGCTCAGCTTTGTAACTTACCAAAATATAGAAAGATCTGAGGTTTCAACCAACATCTCCACCAAAGAATCTACCATTTTTGTGTGGAAAATGATTGTATTCATCATTTTGCCTAGTTCCCTGTGGTCTGCCAGCCCAAGAGAAGCTTTAGAGACACTGGTGTAGGCCTGGACAGAAACAAGAGAAAAAATAAACCTACTGTTGCTTTTTCTGCAAATGTCATTGCTATTGCCCAAAATGAAGGTAAGCATTTACTATGCTATGCATGGAACAAGTGTTTTTAAAGACTTTACAAAGACTATTTTGTCCTTCTGCTGTATTTTCAGCAAACTCACCAAACGCCTTGAGTATGACAGCAAGGCACAGATGAACTGAGGCAGGAAAGCAATGACAAAACACGTATGCACACGAGCGGAATCAAGTTTACACAACCTGCCCCCATGCTTTTCAATATTCATGTTCTGGTACACACGAGGAAGAAAGTATTTCAAATACATGAAAACGTGACGCCTATCTAAAATGGAGATCAATAATTTATTGTCTGAACAGTAGTGCCCCTTTTACTACGTCAACAGTGACACAAGACAGCATGACCTCAGCACACAGAAGTGATCTCACTGAACCACCTCTACCTGCCCGTAGCTGAGCAGGCTGAATCGTACTCTGCACAGAGCACAGCTGCCAACAAAGTACTCAACCTCAACGCATTCCATTCCCAAACTGTTATAAGTTCTCCAAAGAATCATTTGCAGAAAGTATGCGATGGAAAGGTAAAAACTAAGTTACATCAAAACACAGCAAATTATCTCGTGTATTTGTTGGATTTTAAACTGTGATGAATATCCTAATGTAGCCTGTCGTCTACTTGCAGCAGTGAGTCATAACTCGAAAACAAAACGTGCTCAAGTTAAATGTCATGCAGACATACAAAGTCTTACCTGCAATCTAAACCAATCTAATCTCATTCCTCTGAAGTCAAATACCTCCCCATCTTCAACTGAAAGAAAAATGAAGGGAAAACACAGAACGTAAAAACTCAAGGGAAATACCTACAGCAATTCAGAAACACTAAATGAGTAATAAGCTATGTGGCCAGTGAACCTCCTTTACCTCATTTCAACCCAGCACAACCACGCTAAAAGGAACTGAAATACTTAAATAAGAGCATGTATAATATCCTTTCTAAATTCAAGCTGGTATTCTTCAAATAGTTTTTTCAGAAGCCTTATCTGTACAGACCTGCCCAGGAAAAGGGACACAGAGCAAGAAGCAGATACCATAATGGAACAGGAACAAGGAAACCGGTTGAGTTTATGGTGTTTATCTCCTACCACTGATTGCACCAAACAGAAAGCCATGAAACTTTCCAGAAGAACATTTCATTAGTTACCATTTTCCCCCAGGGTCATAGAAATAGACTTACCTTGCTTCACACTTAGTGAAGTCATAGTGTTTACAAACGAGGACATGATGATTGATTCATCCTCTGGGCACACTGAAAGATTCTGAAATAATAATAGTAACAACCATTATTTTAAACCTCATTTATAAAAGACTGTAAAAATTCATAGTTTTGAATTCTGAATATAAGGTTCATATAATTAAAAGTAAAACCAAGGGTTCAGATACATTTAACCATTTAAACAACAGTAACATAAATTGATACAGAAATAGTTTGAGTAGTTTGTTAAAATGAACAGCAGAGGAGACAAGTTCCACCTTCTGGTCACCGATGCACTACTTCAAGTATGAAAGTTACTTTTGAAAACAACAAAAAAGCTTAATATTCAACAAAAGCTTCTCCAGTTTGGGTAGCTCCTGTGTTCACTGAATTTGGGCTCCACCTCGTGGTCACTTGGAAATCTAATCAAAGCACTTGAGAAATCCTGGCAGGTATTTGTCAGCCTCAAGAAGAGTGAGAGTTTTGACAGCACAGGGCTAAGTGACACTACATCAGCTGCTAGGCAGCTCAGAAACTCCCCACTGCGTATTCACTTGCAGTGATGACAAAGGTAACAAAGGAGACCACATTAAAACTGTCTCTGGTGACACCTACAAACGTTTGACTTCATATTCAGGTTTAAGCATGTCAAGCTACCTCACTTGTCCATTTTTTTCTGGGAGCAAACAGGAATGCAGACTGGTAACTCTTTACTGGAATGATACAGCATTGACTTCAAATACTTCAATTACTACTTCAATACACTGATGCTGAACAAGAGAAGCCACTTATTTACAGAATATATTACAAAAGGATGCCAAGGATTCTTCTTTCTGTCCGTTTCACTTGTCACCATCTGTTAAATGACACAGGCCGTATTTTCTCCATTTTGTCAGAAAGCAGGAGCATTAAACAGCATTAAAAGCATTATTTAGGCAGCACTTCTGCTCTCACAAGACTTCAAAGAAGAAACATTGTATATAAAAGAATCATAGGGAGCAAGATCAGCTTGACACTGTTGCAAGCACAAATCGTTTTATCCCCTCTCAAAAGCAGCAGAGCAAAACTCTATCTTCCTCAATAGTAAAGCAGAGGAATTCCTGAAAACCCTGGGCCCCCAGGAGAAGCCTTTCAGGAAATTCTCACCTGTCCATATAGTCTGCTATTAAAATAAATTACAGCTTGCTCCTTGAGGAGAAAGGAAGGTCTCTAAAAAGAACACTGCTTAATAACACTGTGGTGTTCATACAGCAAGCAAAGGCACAAGTCTAAATCCCAGAATTAAGCAGTAAGCTCAGATACTCGGCCTCGTTCCACGACGGTTATCAAAACCCACAAAACCAAAACAGGTTTCAAGACATTCTGGACAAAAAACCCAGAACCCACCCACACCATTGCCATACCTGAACAAGCTCATTCAAGACCACCGCATCAAAGCCAGACAGATACTGCACGTAGTATCTCTGCATCACAGGCCCATATTTTCGCACATGTGCTCTGAGCTCCTCCATGTAGAAGATCAGCTCAGCTATGTGCCTGTGCAAAGAGACAAAGGAAAGCTTACGAACACAGAGCATGAAAAATATTAAAGACTTCCATCAGTGCAATGCTTCCCATGGGGGATTTCCTCCTAAACCTTGCTTTTAAAGCTGTTATTTACAGGTAACTTCAGTATTAAAATATTACCTCACATATTATGTAATATTTTCATAAGAAACCTTCTTGGTAAGATACAATCCACTCAGAAATAAGTTAAAAGCATCCCCCTCACAGTAATCCTCAAAGGTTCCTGTAACTACCCATTTCTTTCTGAAGAAGCCCTTTCACAATGGTCAGTTTAAAAGAAAAAGCTTAAGTGGTTAAACCTGAAAAATAGAACTGTAATTGCTTATCTCAGCTCAAGTCAGAAGATCTTCACTCTACAAACCCACTATCTTACAAGATTTAAGATGTCCTCCTTCGCACAGGTGATGCTGCACACATAGACGTGAATAAACTAAAAATAGTTAACACGAGCAATTCTCTATGAGTAACACCAGTGCTCTAACACCTGCCACTCCTAGCTAAAACTGAAAGCTTAAAATGCTCTCCCAATTATTAGACTGATCGCTTCCTGGATTAAGCCCAATACTACGTGAGCAACAATTAGATGGCCTGACAAATTTATCCAGCGTGCATTTTCTTTTGATGGACCGACTCTGCTCACATTTAACTATTTAAACAAGACCAAGAACTCAGCTGGGAGAAGCCCAAGAACACACGGAGTTAGAACTGAAGTTTCAAATCTGGGGTTACGGCACAGGACACAAAAATGAGATATGACAGTGAGGTATGTCTACAAATCAAACGGAGTAACTCTAATGGCAGCTAACTACTCCAACTTCAGTGCTGAGAAATCACAATAAAAGTCACCTTTACTATTCTTCAGGAGAGGTAAACCAATTTTGATTCCTGCAAACACGTTCCAAAGGTATCTTATTTACCTGCAGTGATGGCATCCCTTCCACACAGCTCAGAGAACAACACCTAAGACCTTCCTATTTCAGCTACAGAAATACCCTTGTGGTTGTCACTTGTCCAATGTGTTTTCCGAGTTTATTCCCAAGATCAAACTGCTATGCTCTCTCATCTTGAAAACAGTGCATGGACAACCAGCTCTCTTTTATCTACTCACATTCATAAGATTTCTTAATCTTATTTCTCATTTTTACTTTCTGCTTATGATGACACTAGTACTATATTATATGAATAAGCCTTGTCTGATTGCTATGACAGCTCTGCTATGGTAAAGGAGACATTCTACAGATCCATCTCTGGGACAGTTAGTTTTCCCCTTCATTAATTTGTTCAATAGAGTCAATAAAGATGACCGTACCCTCCTTTCTTAGAGGGTAAAAAGCTTAAATTAAGTCATAAAATCATTTTCCTTTACAAATAAATCTTCAGCAGAAAATGAATTTTTACCATTTGTCCAACAGTTTAACACAATAAATACCTCTGATTCTCTGTTTTGATGAGCAGATTAGTATTGTCCCCAAATCGTCCCAGTTCTCCTACCAAGTTACCATTTTCTCATATTCCCTTGCCTTCAAATATATTGCCTCCATCAAGTTATTGCAAATATTAAAGCGATCACACCACAAATTGTTAACATACTTATCTATGAAATCATCTGCACTCTTCTTTGGCATGTTATCTGCGTGACGAAGAAGCCAAATAATTTCATCACGAGCAAAGGATAATGCCATAAATACAAAAAGTGCCTGAAAAAGAAAAATTATTCTTAAGATCTGTACAACAGTAGGACACTTGGTGCACACTAAGACACAAAAATAAAAGAATCTTAAAACCAAAGCAGGTTTTACCTAGGAGCACGGAAGGTTTCCCCCTCCCTTAAATGACACAGTATTACCAACGAACAAACTACAAGGCAAGATGAAACAAGGCCAGTAATTACCTTGGGGCCCAGCAGGCCTGGCTGATCAGACAGCACTGTAGCCAGTTCTTTGAGGGCAGAACGTAAAAACTTGCGTCTCTCTCTGTGCATCGAACCGCTGCATCAAAGGAACAAACCCAAACATCATCCAACATGCAAATCACAGGCACTTGACTCATCCCAGACACTTCAGGCGCACCTCTTATCACATCAACTTCACAATTTCAGTATTTCAAAGGACATGATTCATTTGAAATTAGCACCTCCATCATCCACCCTGCATATTCCTGAAGTGATGTGAAATTTAAAATACAAGGTCCTCTGCTCCAGCCTGAGATTTGCATTTGAGTCCACTCAAACATTCCTATTCCATTAGCATTTGCATTAAGTAACTAGACAAAAAGAAACTAGAGAATATATAAACCAAATGCTCAGGAAATCTGACAAACAATGTTGGACTCACTGAGTTCAGTTGATAATGGCATATTAGTAAGCAAATCCAGAAAAGTCAACATATGGTTTCTCTTGAAAAGCCACACTGAAGTTGGGATTCAGCAAGACCTGTTTATACAGTCTTTATAAGTGCAATGAGAAGAAAATTCAACACAAATATCCCCCAGAAAACTCTTTAAGACACTCACGCATGTGAAACAGCAGCTTCTTTACACTCTCTGATGTCGTTAATACGCTTGTTGTAGCTGTAAGTAAAAGAACAACCAAAGATGGTAAGAAAAAACAAAAATCAGCAGCACAATCTAGCAGTAACTGGGACTTGCAAGGAACTGCAATTCCAAAGCAAACAGAAAGCCAAAGCACGACTTCTTCCCACACCCAGATCTCAATGCTTAAACCAGATACTCAAGACAAAAAAACCACTCTCTACTGAAGTGCTCCTGCTGCTCTTCAGTAGGGGACTCCCCTTCTGCCCTTAAGCATGATGTATTGTAAAGATAGTGACAAAAGCTTGCAACTTTTCAAGCACACTCTTCATTCATGACATCGTTTCTCTTCCCTAGATTCATGAGCACTAATTTTAAATGCTTGCCATTTCAGAGACCAATTCACCAGAAATTTTCACAACTAAGAACAAAAACCAAACAAAATCAAAAAACATGACAGTTATGAAGTAGGCTCTTGGAAGTTATGCGTTAAAGGAACAGCCACAATACTAAGAACCTTTGTTTTTGGTATGGATTACCTGTAAGTGGAGCTCTAATGAAGCAGAACTGATGCTTTCAGACTAGTTCTTAAAGAAATAGTACACTTTCAAAACAAGAAAGAAGAAAAGGAAAATGAAAGCTCACCCTCGTATGTTTACAAATAAGTCTTCTGCAGCTTTGTGAATATGAAATACTTCATCTCTAAACAGAGCCAAGCAAGAGCTGCTTTGAAGTGCAAGCTTCCAAAGGTTCAAAGCTGTCGCGTCACTATTTAGGACTCCATGGCACAAAATAAATCCAACTTCAGAAGTTCACGTCAACATGTGCCATAAACAAGATGCACAGAGACAGTAAGAGAACAGTGAAACCATAGGCATTCTCTTGAAGTGGACAAACAGCTTACTGATCAACTCCTTAACAGAAAACACGCAGTTACGTACACACGAAGATACTCCACTATACACTGCAGTAGAGGAATTGTCACACATTTGTAAGAAATTGCTCAGTTTTACAACTATTTTCACCTGAATTACCAAAACCCCAATTTTTTTGTCACCATCCAGACTGAACTCACGGCAATCTACACTCCAGCATCAGCTCAATTCTAGCTTCACTACATACAGAGTATGATCTATACAATTGTCTATACAATTAAGATAAAATCAAGCTCTCTAGAATCTTTTGTACAGCACAGAAGCACAAACTGCCTATTAAATGTTAGTTCCCTTTTTTTTTTTTTAATACAACCATGAGCTATTTCAGAAGATTTTACTCACAAATAATCCATTTTTCCATTGCATCCAGAGAGAGGTATTCACATGGCATCTGTTGAAAAAACAGTCATTTGCAGCAAACTATTTGTATACAACATGTTACACAAGAAGTACGTTCTGGAAAAAGGGATAAGTCTTAAATGCTGATGAACCATGGAAGATCGCTTCTGATTACTAAACAAGTCACTGCTTCAGAAACTAGGAGATGGAACATTAAATGTGCTTCCAACACTCGCAAATACCTTGAAAAAAATATATACATTTTGACATTGCATTTAAGAACAAAAGACTTGTGATGTTTCCCAATCACAATCGGACAACTGCTTCATTTTCCTCCCCCAAAACATGACTGCTCCTATCCCAACTGAGACAAAAATTGAAAACGGTAAACATTTCAAAGAATGCATCAGTTCTGATTTTCAGGCTGTCAGCCCCAAGCCATGTGACAGTTCACAGCATTCCTTCGCTCTACACTGTAGCAGTAACATCCCTTCACCTTCTGCTCATCACATTTCAGAAATGAAGGCATGGGCTAATTCAACAGAAACATTCTATCTACAAAAGGATGCAACTTGCCCAACAAACTTATTTATCTCCCCGATTAGAAACCTTGTAAAGGTTACCAAATAGAAAACAAATCATCCCTACGTTATTTCACAGATAAACTTGCTTAACTTCATCTTATATATCACATGAAAAGGCCATACTGTGTCAGACTGTGCAGGATTAAGCATTGTACTGGGGGCACTGATGAGGCTCAGCAGTTGTGCGTTTCTCCACTGGTCAGCTGAGAGATTTCTTCGAGGATAGACCATCTGCAGTGAAATGAGAGCATCCGAAAGGGACTGAAAGAGCGACAAAAAGAACTGCTTAGAAGCTATGGTAACACATTAGCACAGGAGTCTTAATTCACAAAGCAATTAGAAATTAAAACTTACACCAACGGCTACATTCTATATCTCAAGTTCAAAACCTTCCATAACTCAAGCACAAGAGAAACTGAATATTGTCTTATGTTTTTTTTCAGTGTCATTACCAATAACTACCAATTTATTTTAATGACACAGTTCTGAAATTTGAGTTTAAAGCCACCGTGCCTAATTTGTTTCACAGACAGAAGACTATTCTAGGCTGAAGGGAAGGATGAAGAGAAGCAGGTTTTTATTTGTCTGTGTAAATGGAGTTAAAAAAATTCTCTGCTCACAATTAGAAGACACAGGAGAAAGCAGTAGAGGGATAATAAATCCGTGACAGCTAAAAGCTGTTCACTGTTTATTCAAGCATCTCACCTATTGTGTTATTCCCTTCTCTGCCACCTATTTTATTAAGTCCTCTCCTCTTTGCTAGCAGATTAGGACTATTTTGAGCAGATGCTACAGGAGCATCTTTATAACAAATCAGCCATATCCAAATAATTCTGGTCCTACGTGCCTTTTCCTGCTCTTTTGCACCAATACTGGTGCTTGCATGAGCCCTTGGGGAGCCAGGATCTAAGCATTAAGGCAGCACACAAGTTCACTCAGGCAAAAAAAAGAAAGAAAAAAAAAAAGAGTTCTCAGCTGAAGCTAATTTAAAGGGCTAAACAACTGTCAGGGCTACTGCAAAGTTGTGGGAAGATGGAAGAACAACTTAAATTAAACTGTAATGGATCTACATGTTTAAGTATTTGTGCACTTGCTGCCTGAAGGGATCCTTGACCCCAATTTATACTTCTAGCAGAGAATAAGAACAGAAATTGGACTGGCAAATGGCTTTAAAAAATACTTCAAAGGAAAAGACAGGTCCATTGCTAAACACAAATGCATAAACAAAGATGGTACAGGAAAGTGAGGCACCAGAATGTGCACAAGAAAAAGGTTAACTGCAAATCAGATCCTTAGCAACGTCTCTCAATGAGACAGGAATCATGCACAGGAAACTGTAACCAAGGTGACATTACTGATCATTCAGACAATTAAGTAGTATTCAAAAACTGTTTACACTACTACTTGGAAAAATAGTTGGAAATCTTTCAACTTGCAGTGATTATCTTCAAAAGCTAAGGAGCTAAACAACATCTGAAGGACTCGAGAAAGAAAGGAAAACACAAGGAAAACACAAGAAAGGAAAGAAGGAAAACACAACCAGTACCTAGATTTCAAAGCACAAAGCAAACATCCATGGAATAACTTCAGGCAATTACTTACTACTTAACTTTAATTCTTACAAAAAAAATTCAAGATGAGTTGTTAAGCAAACAATTAGAGAGCACCTAAAAAATAACACCTATATACGTGTCAGCCCTTGTGGTTTGGGCAGCACTGACCACAACAGACAAATCTGGTTTCCTCCGTCAGAGCAGTAAGCCTCGCAGACACATGGCAAATAATAACAGGGTACATGCATCTCAAGGCTTCACTGCTCCCAGGTATTTGCAGATGAAATACAGCCTAGATAAATTATCATAGAACTGGTGCACAACCAATGTGTGAGAATTCAAATTTTTTTTAAAAGTACAAGAGAGGCTTAAGGCTCATTTAACCCAGTTAAGTTAAGCTCACGAGCAAGGTGCACAATGCCAGCTTTGCACAGAAGAGATGTTATTAAAGAGTGATCAGCTGCTCTTCAGGATTCCAGACTTAAGGAAATTCCAAAGCAAAAACCCTCAGGTTACAAAACAGGAAGACACATCCAACTAAGATGGTAAGCCCAAAGAAAACTCGTTTCTTAGAGATCTCCTTCACTTCCAAGCTACAAATCAAAACAGAACGCAGAATCAGCTACACCCAATTTTTAAGCAGTTTTTACTCCTCACTGAATAAGCCAGAACCTTACCAAAGCATCACAGCATTCCTGCACTTCTGTATCTTCATTTAATGGGATATGATCCCCAGCCCCAACCATCCATTGTAAATAACATCTCCCTTAAAATCTGCACCCAAGAGCCTTGGCAAAAGCTCTTGCTTATTTTCTTTTTGATCTCTGTTTCTCTCAGATACGGTTACTGTGTCCCTGCAAAAAGTGGTGACATACTTTACTGTGAGGTACAAACTCCTCCATCATTTTCTTCAAAGGATTTTCATAATCCACAATCATCTGCCCAAGGCGTGGATATTCTCTGTCACTTGAAAAAAGAAAAAACAACAATAATTCACTGGGTGTAATGATTACTTCTTTCCAAACACATCTCCTACATGACAGGCTCCTACCTCGCTCCATGAGTCATTTCATGAGCGTAGTTATACAGTCCAATGATAGCCTTCCTTTCTTCAATTCGAGACAGCAGTATCATTAGTGTAGTGTAGGTTATAATCAAATCTAGGTAGTTCTTGGTCAAATCAAAGTTCACAGTCTAGAGGTAAAAAACAAAATAACAGTAAATCTCATTCTAAAACCTTCAGAAACAAGCATCAAACTTTCTTGTTATTGCCACCCGTTTTTGGCATTTCTAAAATACAACTGACTGTCTCGATCGGTGTTTTTGTCCTGCTTGTATATCGACTCTGTAAGATCTTCATTTATTCATCCAAATCCCCAGAAACGTTTTTATTTGTGAAAGCAGTCACACAAATAAACCCGTTCAGGCGCAAGCATTGCAGCTGGCAGACAAGAAAGCTTTTCTTGTACGTTACAGTCAACAAGTGCCTAGTCTCCAAACTAGATTTTAATCAGGCTCTTACATATAAATAAATCCAGCAGATACCCACTCACCTGCCACAAGCATGCCATAGGAAAGTCAACCAAAGTGCTGAATGACTAGAACTAACAAGGTGACACTACATACAATAGGAAACAAAGATGAAACCAGGAGAAAATTGATTTTATTTACAATGTAATGCTTTTAGATACTTCTGTTCTTGCTTTAGCCAAAAGAAGTGAAGACCTCACACATCCCACACATATTGATGGGACAAGAGCAGTACTCCTGGCTTTGAGCCTCACCCAATTTACATATAAAGACTACAGTAAACTACTAAGAACGCAGATGCTATAAAGCTAAAAATGCTGTCTGTATTTTACTATTATTTACAGTTCATAATTAGCTTGTTCCAAAGGCTTTATGTTCTGATAATGCACTACTTAGCAAGTTAGAGATACACACTTTCTAACACACGTATTTCTCCCCTATGTGTACCTAGAGATGTCACTGTTCTGGGCTTATAGCATAAACAAATCTTTCCAATTCACCATGCAGAACACTTGCATTGAAAACATTTTTAGTTGGCTTTTAACAGTTCAACCCAGAAACTTACAATATCAAAGAAGACTTGGCAAACATCAATAGTGTTCAGCAGCTCACAAACATGATCCTGTGGAAAACAAAAGCAAAAGGAATAATTTTAAAGAAATTTAAGTCAAGCGCTTCACTGTGCTTAGCCAGTTGAGATTACGCTGGTCTAAACAAACCAAGCAGACCCAGACATTCAACTTCCTTCATCTACAGATAGAAGACAAATCTCACGTGCTGGACCTTACCTTAAATTCCATAACATCAACAAATGTGAAGTAGTATAATGCCAGGTTCTTCAAAATCTCTGACTTTTCTTTCTGTAGCTGAGCAAGCTGTTGCTAAAAGAAGAACAGAAACACGTTCACTGTCCCGAGAGCTTGAGAAGACAGCAGGCAAATACTACCAGTAAGGCACAGATTAACCACCGGGTCATAGAAAGAGGTTTCAACACAGTTTTCTAAGACTGAAGCTCTGTGCGTATCTTAAGGGCACGCTAAGTTCTCAAAGCGGATCATTTAATAGCTGCTAGCTACACTTTGGAGATCAAAAGCAAATTAGTACACATTAGTACCAAAATCTTATTGTTTAGCTCAACTAGAGATAAAAATGGGTAGTTAGGAAAATGCTGTTATCATGGGCATTATTAGCAAAAGCAGAACAGTACGTGAGCACGGATCAGTATGACAAAAAAAATGACGACATTACTTGAGGTGGGAGAAAGAAGGTGGCAGGTTACAAGTTTTACTACAGGAAAACATTATGCTTTTGAATTCTGAACTTACCAAAAAGAATATCCAGGCAAAGCCACGTTAAGCATGCAAAATAAAATGTAGATACAAACATAAAATACAGTAACGGTTCTTTGACCAGTTCCATATAACACAATAATACATTCAAACAAAAGCAACAAAATAAAGGAACACAAAAGAAGCAAAACACTAGCAATAGACACTGGTGGATAAAATGGAAGAGGCAAATGTGAATACAAAGGCATAGAACAGTCCACGTGGATTGATCTGGTTTTTGTTTTTAAAGACATCTCATTTAATATCCATATTCTTCAACATTTCCTTGGAGTCCGACAGCTCCCTTAGGAGATTACAACTGAGAACAGAAAATGCAGCTGTTAAAATGAATGGGACAGCTGTTCAACAGCTACATATCTGAGTCTCAGAGCACTACAAGGATCCCAATACTTCACCTCCAACATTCAGTTGCTCATTACTATCTCGATACGTGAATTAAAGCAGCCTCATGACACTTTATGTGAAAGACTGCCCTCTAAGTGTCGGTGAGACTTGCAGTTGATGAGCTCCATCCTGCCCAGTGCCAGTGAAGCTCTCCCAGCACACACCTTATGCTCCAGCTGCCCCACACTCAGAGAATGAAGCATCAGAACCACAAGCACTCGGTACATTCAGGGCTGCTCTGCCAGTCTGCAGCTGTTACGGATGGAAGCTCATTGCCTTACATGCTGCAGTTCAGCCTTCAGCCCGGACATTTAAAATACTGCAAGCAAGTTGCATTTAAAATACTGAGCAAAAGTAGGGTTTATTTCTACGTAACTAAAAAAGCATGAATAGGATGAAACTGAAGAGCCATTTCATCAATCTTCTGTGACAGACTACAGGAGAGGAAAAAAGGGCTGTCATCACAAGTGCACACGTGCCTTAACGTCTCCTCCCTACTGCAGTCCCACCCTGGGCTAAGCAAGGGGCAATGCTAAGGCGACAGGGTACTGTATGCAATACCTACATCCGAGTCTGTGCTTCATGCTTCAAGGCCAGAGAGTGGGGAGACGCAGCAAACAGGAGACAGTGCTGGAAACTCTGCTTTCCAGAAACTTCAGGAAGTTGGTAATCAAAAACATCTAGAGAAGCATTACTTGCACCCTACCCCATATTAAAGCACCACTGCTGTACACTGCCACTTGGATTTTTACCTAGCCAACCGCAATCATGTTAGCGAAGCACGGTGCACGAAGCTCTCCTCACACAACACAGGCTGAACAGCAATATTTAAAAGCTGTTGACATCATGTAGGGCCTGGGATGTTTATTTGTATTTTTATTGCTCAGGAATGTAGGCGTAGCTCTTACCACACCCACTGCAACAACATCTTCCATGACCAATTTCCTAACAGCTGTTGAGATGCATTAGGTGCCATACTGCCTTGTATTTGATTGAGGCTGTTTTCCTCAGCTGTAAGTCTCATCTCTCTATCAGCAAATACTTCTGTTTCCATTATTCAGTATTAATTTTGAAGAAGGATAAGCTGAAATATAAAACTTTCACCATGACATTGTTTTCACTGCAGTTAACTGTGCCTTACTTACTGGTGAGACAGAAGAGTTTTATTTATCCTCCAAGAACTTGTAGAACAAAACATACCAGCAAGGATGTCAGTAAAATTGTTAAACAAGGTTAATTAGACTTAAGATGTATGAAGAGCAAGAAAAGAAAAAAGTCACATTTATGAAATGCTTAACAAACCAATTTGTTAAGCACGTTATCTGTAAGAGAGAAGCTGACCTTTACCAAGTTTATGCACATTTCCTTACTCATATTGACCCCTAAATCTTGAAACAACTGATTACATTCACAGAGAACCTATCTTAAAAGAAACAGGAATCAAATCAGCAGTCGCAAGCCAGCATCATTTAAAGCTCGTGTGAATGCTCAGTAATGAGAGCAGCAACAGAGATGCAGGCACATTACTGACATCAGTAAATATGAATCCACAAGAAAAACAAGGGACAAGTGAAAAAATCTCTAAGGGAACTGCATGCAGAAAAACAGGATAAGCACAGCTCTGTAACTACTGAATCATTTATCTGACTAGCAGCAGCAGCACACGCACGAATGTGTGATACCATGATCCAAGAGAGATGATAGGTAGGGGAATTCTCCAGTTTCTACATACTGACATCCTTCCTGCATTCAATAGCTTAATTTTATTTATTTTTAAACAAACCAACACTACTGTACCGTTACTACAATGACCTCAGAGCACACACCATCACCTCTATCTTGCCAGCTGGAATATATGCTCCCAAATCAGTACTACGAAGTCTGCCTGCTACAATTCAGGGGACACAGGGAAAATATTTACTGACAGTATTCTTGATATTATTTATTTTATTCCATATGCCTGCAAACAGTCTTTCAGTGAATACTACAAAAATTCAATTCATTTGAATCGAATTCTGCATCTACAAAAACCACTGCAGCACAGTGGAAAGAGGAGACTCTAACTACCTGAAGAAAAAGTTTTGAGCAGCGTAAATTAACTGCAGAGTGATAGATGTGCCCTTGGTTTTCTCTCCAATTGAATTTTTAACGTTTGGAATAAGTAACCATTCATACCATATGATCTATTTTGGGTTATTTTCAAGTTTCTTGCACCGAGGCAGCTCTCCTGAAAAGGAAGTAACCTGCCTAGGTCCTCCACAACTGCTACTGTGTGCAGGGCCTGCTCTCAGCACAGAAGGCCCCTTTCTAGAAGCTGATCTGCCAGGCTTCACCACATTTCCCTATTCCCCCAATTTCACACAAATTTCTGCATTAATTCCTACACTCAGCTCATTACACGTTGCTGTATCATCCAAGCCTTGATCATCGGTCTTGACATTACTGTAGCAGCCATTTATGGAGAAAAATTCCCCGCCATGCTGCTGTACAGGCAAAAATGTTTGGGGCAAAAAAAGGAGTCCACCTGCCTGCACACTTAACACTTACAGCCAAACTGGGAAGAAACTTCACTCAAGTTGGTTGACAGTTTTGAAACGCCATCCCTACCACTGTCACCACATAACTGTTAACTATATATACTATAACTACATTTAACTATATAACTATAACCATATATACTGTTCAGGTACGAACGAGAGCACGGTGGGTTGGTTTGTGTTTTTCAATGGCCAGACTTTTAAGGACTGAAGACATCAGAAGTACTACTGCACATAAAATGGAAACAGGAGGCATGACTTTATCAGAGCACGGCATTGGCAGAGCAGTTCAACTCTTGATCCTTTGTAAAAACACAGACAAAAAGGCAGCTGTTTCTTCTGAAAAAGTGTCATCACGGCACCCTACTCTCAAATATTATTAAAAACAACAGCTAGTGCAAAGCTTAATGCAGACTGGTTGTTGCTCAGATTGCTTTATTCACGTAGGGCAACTCCTGCAAGCCAGATGACGCCTTGGGGAGCTGGGGGAAGCTAAGCTCATCTGCAGTGTCTACCGCACTATAGGTTCTTTGGGCAGCATGGGAGCTGAACCAACAGCTGTGCAAGAAGGGCAAGGCATCCTCTGTCCCCAGAAAGGTTTTTATCTTACTGCCCAGGAAGCCAGGTAGCTTTGTGGCAGCATACAGGGAGTTGGTTTTAATGCTTAAGCAATAAGGTGTCTGGAAAGTCAAGTCTCCAGGCACGAGACCCAGCTCACCAGAAGGACATTTATTCTCGAGTTTACTGGCAGGGAGGATTAAGTTACCTTTTAAATAACAGCTGCCATACATTTTAATACCACACCATTCCCTGGAAAGTAAACAACTATTTTTTAGTGAAGAAGCTTTAATAATACATAAGACAGCACAGTTGAGACCCTGAAGTAGTTTTTCATTTAGGAGAATTTCTAGACTGTACCCACTAGCACTGTGCAAATGGCAATGCTAAGAGTTCCATTAAAAACAAACCAACCAACAGCACTTGCTTTGTGGCACTGTACTGGAAAGAGCTGAAAGGAGTGATTTTAAAAGAGGGTGATTTTAAGTACTTCAGCGTTCTGAAAAAAACGGAATTGGAAGCATCTACCACAAATTAAACTCAAGGTTGGTTATAAAGCCCACCTTTAAGTAACATTACAGTACAAGCATGCTTCAGCCAGGAGGTCCAGCCAACGTGTGCCACCCAGCACCCCTCCCACACTCAGCTCATTTTTGGTGCAGCCCAATCACTCTGAATCAAAACCACGAAAGGGAAAGCAAGCAGCCCAGACATACAAACTGCCATCTCAAGGGAGAAAGCCAGCACCCATGAAGAACAGTAGATAAAATTTAGAGCGAGATGGTTCATGTGTACAAACCCTAACCCAGGGAGACTGGAAACGGTCTCACCACTTGCGCTCTGTTCTCATCTGATCTTACTCCCAGCCCCCTCCAACACAAACCAGCAGATTGCAGTTGGAGTTAAAGGAAATAGCTCTGAAAAGAATATCTCGAGAATATGAAATCAACCTAAATGAGGAGATAAGAACAGAAACGTAGCTACTGACAAATCAGGATTAACAGTAGCTGGAAAGCACGGACACTTCCCCCACCAAGCATACCTTACACACTTGTGAGGTTTCATCAGTCTGCTTGCTGTTAAGCAATGACTAAGTCGCAGCATCACCAGAAGACATTTCAAAATATAGGAAGTTTTTCTACAGGAAAAATGCTCAGGAGCCATCTGAGTAGAAGAACATATGTTCAAGAAGGAATGCAGAAATTCTCACTACTTCCCATATGTTTGGAAAGCAGAAAGTGAGCTAGCTCTATTACATAAAACAGAATTTTACCTATGCAGGCAGTAGATTTTCACATCCTACCCACAACGTCCAGAAAATGTACATCTTCTCTCCCTCCATCTCCAGCTCCCCAGCGTGAAGTATTTTATTCTGTCTTTACAATGTCATTAAATGTTAGCATTGGCTAAGAAAAGAGTAATTTTTAGGTCCTACTGCATCAGATGTCTGTTCACATGCTATTAAGCAGAGCTACCTGGCTAGCCAACATCATTAACAGGCAGTTTTAAGAGCTCAGTCTTCACGCTACTCATTTTCAATGTTATATAGCTCTAGATGGTGACTGGAGAAGAAAGGGCAAATGTAAGGTTACTGGGAATGCCCTCTGAGAAAAGGAGAGAGAGTTATGAACTGACGAGGTCCCGAGTTCTCTATAATCCATCTTTTTGAAGACAGGCTACTCCATGCAGTTTTTCAGCCTAGGCAGCAGGGATTCATCAGGTACTTTTTTTTTTTTTTGAACTGCTCATAATCTTTCACTCTTGCTGCAGTACTTCAAGTTAGCAGTTGTTGGACATGAATCCAGCGTGACAGCATGTCAGAGAAGGATCACAATCAGTAGCCAAGGCTTTAGTCAATGAAAATCTAAAGCTCTCTGTAGTAAATGTCACAGAATCACTCGTTTCAACGGACTTAAAACACACATTAAGATAAGGCACCCATTCAGCTAACGCAGAGACCACTCATTCTTCAGTAAAGTGGGTTGTCCACCTTTGACACACACAGCATCACAAGTGATGGTATGTGAGAAACCCACCTAACAGCTAAGAATCAAAAAAAAATAAAATCAAAAATACAAGCACTAATGATTCTCTAACTGAATGCAAGCTTGCTTGCTTGGCAACATCACCTACGGACACATCAATAGGTAATACTGTGTAGATGCACAATGCTAAGCAATGGAATTGCTGCAGCTGAAAAACCTAAAAAAGGTCCTAAAAGGCTGTGCTCCAATTTTCATCACAAAGACACAGGTTATGATGTCTCACGCACTTCCCCTGTAATTATCCTCTAACGTTTCATTAACTGCTGTTTCCTTGTGCCAGTAAGCTCCTTGCCCTTCCTCATCTCTCATCATGTTACTCCGATGGAGGAACTCCCTTTTAACTTATGGTGAGCACTGCTGGCCAATGGGAGAAAGACGACAAGTAGGGGAACAGAGTCTTCCTGACTCGGGCTTGATAATCATGCCTTTCTAAGCTAAGGTTTAGGAACAGAAGTTTATCTCACATTGAACTTGAACTCTCCCTGCAGTATACATGACTTATGTCCCACGAGGTACTGATTATAAAGGTTTATTTTGAAAGATATAACGCTAGAAGAGAAATCTTGTAAAAGAAACAATCTGCTGTTTCCTGTGACCATGGATGCCTACTGCTGGAAGTCAAAATCCGTAGCTTAAACTGTGCTCCTATGTAATGCAGGCTTTTCATGACCTGCCCTACTATCACTGCTTTCCTTCAGTACAGCCCTGCCTACCTCGTGGCAAACAAACAAAAAGCAACTATGAAACATCTGAGTGCGTCCTATTTCAGAAAATTGGATTGTCAAGGTATCTCATAAACTTCACAGTACAAAATTCATACACAGCCATCATTAGTTAAGCTCTAAATTCATAGTCGAGAACTGGGAAACACTGGAAACATACACTCAACCATGCTGAATGAGTTCTTCTGTACAGAAGAGCCTTTTTTCAATAGCGTAGTTGCCACAGAAGTTGAAAAGAACACAGAAGTGTTTACCAAGAGATTAGGAAAAAAAAATTGTTAATGTTAATTTGATAAAGAATTTGCACTATTTGCAACTAGCACAATCATATTCACTGCAAAAACAAGCAATAACAAACAGTACAAAACATGTAAGCTCTGAAGTGAGAAAGCACGCTGTTCCCATTGCAACTGAAATAGTTCCTACCATAAAGGAGAGCTTCTGGTGGTTTTATTTGCTTTTTAAGTTGTTGTTGGCATTACTGAGGACATTACATGGGAATTCAGGAGGTTTAAAAACCAACTCACTACCCCTGCTGCTGCTATCACTACCATTCTGCAAAAATCCGAATGCTTAAAGCAAGGCTAACCCTCTCAAGCACACATGCAATTTACTGCATGCAGGGAACATGCAAACCCCATCACCTACCTCTGCATTCCACCTTTTGAAAGAAATTTAAGCAGATAAAAAGAAAACAAAAATCTTTCCCTTGACTTTCAAACTGAAACAGAGCAACTTCATGTGCATTACCTGCCAAAAAAAAAAAACACCTGCAATCTAATTAAAGGCTACAATGTCATCATACTCAGCAATCACAGCTGATCTCAATGCATCTGAAAAGAAAATAATTATATTTCTTCGGAATCTGTCTTCTGTCCTGTACAAGGCTTCTCCTACATACACATGCCTTATTTCCATGGAGACTGCTACCACAGGCAGGAGCACCCGTGAGGTACAAACACATTTTCCCATTTCTCAGTCAGCTGGCTTATAATGATCTGCTTGTCAGGCCTCATCACAAGAAGTTAGAAGTTGCACAGCTTTCGTTTTCCACTCCCAAACGATTTCTGCTATCAAAGGAAGGCAGCATGCAAATGTAGATTTTTGTGTCTAGAACTATCTCGCACTAACAGCTCTCGGAATCTGAACAAAGAATAAGCAAAAAGAAAACTGAAAGGTAAGCTACACTAACAAGGTGTAACATTCTAACTAGGGAGTTAGCTCTTGCTGTAGGATCTTGTCAGACAATTGCATCGAGGACCCTATTTCAAGTAGGTCAGCATCAGGTGCTTCATTGGCATAATTCACAGAACCTCACAGAACAGAGCAGCACGTATCAAAGGGCGTTGAAGGAAACAGTACACAGACAGTCATTTCGTTACTTACATTGTTGTTGCGTGTTTCTACTGCTGGAAACTTCCTGACTATGAATTTGACGGCGGATTCCAGGTTTTTGTCAATAAGATAGGATGGCTTGGCTTTGGGGTCACCACATGCCTATAAAAAAATACAACACAAAATGTAGTAAAAAAATAAATAATCAACTTTGTCAAATTAAGCGATAGTTGCAAATCTGAAGACAAACTAGAAAGATTTTGTTTTGGTTTGTTTATTTCTTTTTTTTTTACTTTTATTTTTTAAGTGAGCAGGTGATAATGAGAGGCAAAGTGCAGGGACTGTCACAGCTGAAGTATGCAATGAGAAACAGTACAAAGATGCTCTTCTACTGAAAAAGATGCATGGAAGTATCAAAGCAGTTAGTGCAGAACAGCAGTGAGGGAAAAACAACTCAATCCTAAAAGAAGGGAAAAAAAAGGTTTTCTTTTTACTGCTATTCCTGGTTTGAGGTAGTATTGTATTCATGTGGAGTTAATAAACTGTTAGAAAATTCGATCGTGTCATCATCTATGGAGGACTACCCTTGGTAAAACAAAACTAAAGAAGCCCCACCACCAATCGGCATTTAAGTTATCTTTTAATTGTGAACTGCAAGAGAGTTTTCCACCCCACAATAAAAACACCAATACTTGCCTAAAACACCCTATTTCTTTAAATTAGCAACTCACGTTTTGCTCATTTTCCTTTACTCCTGCAGTAGCATAAGCTGTGCTTTAAAAGCAGCAATGAAGAAACTTGATTAAATTTCCATTTGAACAGAAGCCACAGCTCAGTGGAAGCCTCTTGAATAGCCTACACAGACATCTCAGAAGCCCAGGTTGGAGGAGCGACTCAGCTACTTTAGGCAGCTGCAGAGCATGCTGTTGGACACGCTACTTGTTCCCAACTACTCTAACGAGCCATGCTACACGGTTTAGCTGGGAGAGACAAACTAAAGGCAGCAAGCATTATTAAGGCAACAATTTGTGCTCAAATTGCATTTTCTCTCAAATATGTATTTAGCTTTACACTCCTCAGAGGGATTTTCGTGTCACATGCAAAACTGAATTACATGCTACGCATTTCTACGCAACATAGTGAACTTGAATGACAGCTTGTTTAAACTCTTCCATATCCAATTCTATGGCTGAGTTGCAGACCGTAGAAGACAGAAGTCATGGAGTATGAGACCGGTTCTGAAAGCGGGCAAGCGGGCAAAGGGAAGGTGAAAAGCTTTGCAAACCTTCCAAACTTGTCCTTGCTGGGAAAGCATTGCAATAGAAAGAGAGAAAAATTACACATAAACAATTGACTCAAATTCTACAATACGTTACATTTAAGTGAGCTAAGACACTATTACCTACATCCAAGAGAACATTACGACCATCTGTTACTACAGACAGCACACTTTCTAGCGGATAGAGATTATTCTGATACTCACAAACAAGTTTACATGTACTTAATAGAATTTTACTATTGCGCACAGTTCAAGTACAAGCTGAAACACGTAACTTCTAATAGTAATTTCAAACATAAGTTCGGGAAGGAAGGAAAAAAAACGAGTTCAACATCACATGCATCTACAAGGGAAAAACAGGAGAGAAACTCAGTGAAGTTTTACATACCTGAAAAAGAAACGGTAGCCAAGAAAAAAAAAACAAAACAAAAGTCATTATTGTAAGTTTCTACAACTCCTGCCTGCAGCACACGACCATCAAAATGCATGTTAACGAACTACTCCAACATCTACACTCTGACATTTGCTAATTTTTCCACAACACATACTAAACTTCATCAAAAGGTTCCATCCATAACATCCCAAGAGGAATCGATAACCACCACCAACTCAGCAGCGCCCACGTCACTGATGAGGTATGAAAATGGTTGCTTCGTATTCTCACAGCAGCAAACAACGCGAGCCACAAAAGGTCTGTTCCACACACACTTCAAAGTCTTCACTCCATTTCTAAAGTAAAAATTACAAGTGTCAGAAATTGAACAACTCACGCTTCAGCTTTATGAAGTCTTAATGAACCAGAAGCCACAAATCTCCTAAAAATCTGTATCAGCTTAATGGAAGTTGGTATCCTTGCCACACATGTAGCTTTCTCTAGCAAAAGGATTACAAACTAAGGAAGGATCTCAACAGCCAACACGCATGTGTATCCATTATATTTCAATGCACTTGCACTCACACAGGTAAAAATTCTTAATCCTGCCACCACCTTCCCTAAGTTTCTCAGCCTGACTTCAGGAAGTACTTCCACGTATGCTATTTCTCATTGCCTCCTAGCACCGGATGGCCTTTCTCCCATAAAATGAAGGTTTACTTTACTAGAAGTTACGTTCCAAGCAGGCCCTTGCATGCAGCTTCTTCACATGGAAACAGCCCTCGGAAAACACAAACACAAACATCCTCACTGGGTTTCAGCAACTTGGTTCCCAGCTATGACAAATGTTATTCGCAGCCTAAGAGGCAAATCCCTGCAGACATCCAAGAGCGCAAGACACAGCTTTGTTCCTTCCCACTGCTTATTTGCTAACATTACACGTACAGCACCTGTAATTCTGCCTCCTAATAAATGACATAAGATTAATCCAAAGAGCAGGAAGAGAACTTTAGCATGCTAAGAGCTTTAACCATTACTTATATAACCCTAAATCCCACCTCTAAGAAACTCCACAAACCTACATTTCAAGGCTATGTATCGGAGCATTGAGAACTCCAGAATTTATATGGACTTGCTAGCACAGCATTTGTGGAATACAGCTCTCTGAAGCTACGGGATTCCAGCCCCTTCAAGCTCAACATAGTATACCACAAGAATCTCCCAGCAGACACCTCCCAGTTCTTTTGAACATTACCAAACAGCTGTCAAGCAGTTGTGATGAAAAAGCCGATGCAGAACTACCACTGAGACTAGTCTGCATCGCTATTTAAAAAACAACACTAGGGAGGACGCAGATGCTGGATTTCTACCCAACTAGGCTTCATTTCTTTCCACAGTACTTTAGAACCCTCCTACAACAAGCTCTTAACCAAGGAAGCAATTTTTCTTGATCCGATTCTGTGCATTCAACCCTAGCAAGAACAAGCCAATTTCTATAGCTCACAGTCATTAATCAGAACATTTCTTCGCCATCATACGCACAGGTCAACAAAACAGACTAGATAGATGAAGTCACATAAACTGTTCAAGTGTTTACAATGCCACGTATTCTGAACTAAAGCAGCATTTTCCTCCCTCTGGAAACTACATTATTAAACAAAATTCAGACTCCTCTTCACTTGAAGCTTACAGCATTCCTCCACACAAGTGTCACTTTGGAAACAATGAATACTACGTGGCTTCACTTTTAGACTACACTGCATAAGCAGCAGCCTACAAGAAAGCAGCGAGCAACTGCATGCTTAATATCTACACTGAAGGTTAAGCAGTCTCTAGAGAACACCAAGGACCATAAGTATAATTGTCCCTGTACCACAGAACACCAATGCTAAGAGGTGCACCAAAAAAAACCTTTTGCCACAGTACAGCTGGAGTTATCACTGCAAAAATCAAAGCCTAACTCTGTACTGCCAAGCTGAGGACATCAGATGTTGGACAAGGGCAAAAAAGATTTATGGACAGAACTACCGTACATACAGAATTACAGAACCATTAAGAGTGGAAAAGACCTGAGATCCAATCCAACCGTCCACCTACCATTACTATTTCCCACTAAATCACATCCCTTCATACAACATCTAAATGTTTCTGTAACACCTCCAACATCGCTGACTCAACCACCAGCAGACCACTCCAGTGCATTACCGCTCTTCCAAGGAAGAAATGTTTCCTCATACCCAACCAGAACCTCCCCTGGCACAACGCAGGGCCATGACCCCTAGACCTATCTTTAGTTACACAGGAGAAGAGGGTAAGCCTCACCTCACCACAGCCTCCTTTCAGGCAGTGGTAGGGAGCAATAAGGTCCCCCGTGAGCCTCCTCTTCTGCAAACCAAACAATCCCAGCTCCCTCAGCCACTCCTCAGAAGACTTGTGCTCCAGATCATCACAGCTTCAATGCCCTTCTCTGGACACGCTCCGGGGCCCCAGCGGCTTTTTTGTAGCGAGGGACCCAAACCTGAGCGCAGTACTCAAGGTGCAGCCTCACCAGAGCTGAATACAAAGGGATGATCGCCCCCCTGCTCCTGCTAGCAGGGCTATTACTGATAAAAGCCAGGAGACCATTGGCAATCTTGGTCCCCTGGGCACACTGCTGCCTCACATTTCACTGAGCATCAACCAGCAATTCCAGGTCCATTTCCTGCACACAGTCCACCAGCCATTCCGCCCCAAGCCTGAAGCATTGCCTGGGTTGTTGCGGCCAAAGTGCGGGATCCAGCACTGGGTCTCATCCCAGCCACCCAGCCTGTGCAGATGGCTCTTTAAGGCAGATCAACACTTCCTCCCAACTTGGTGCCAGCTGCAAACATACTGAGGGTGCACCCAATCTCCTCACCCCAGTCATCATTAAACAGGGCAGGCTCCAGGTGATGTGACATGATAGCTCACGTGCAGGCACAATCACTGTCAAAAGCCAGTAGCACGGCACAGTGTGCAGGGCACAATCTTCCATTTGTAACAGCTACACTTCACTCCAGCATTTTGCACAGACCTGCAGGATCCTCAGGAGCACTGGCAAATGCTACTTCAGTTACATGATATAGCTCTAAGTTACTGGAATATGGAAACAGCTTTTATACCTTTCTTCTTGGCGCTAAGCCCCATCTACTCCAAATGATGAACAGGGCTATTGCCCAATGAAAAAAGAAAGAGAGCCAGAAGAGAGCTATTGCTTGAATCAGTATTCTTCTATTTTCATCCTTCAAACTGTCAACATCAGTAGACTATGATAAAATAAGTCATATTCTGCAGTAGCTTAACGTGGTGGTACTTAGGATTTCACTGCTACTACAGACCTGAGATAAAATACTGCTGAGCAGCTTCACTGGTAACAATATATACTGAAACAATCAATGAATCACCTTGCTTTCAAGTTTCATTTGTGAATGAATCTGCATTAAAAACATTTAACAAGCAAATAGGTGCAATTTCAACTACAATAGGTATTTTTAAAAAATCATTTCCTTAGCCAGTAACATACGTTAATAAAAAGAAATATGCTAAGATGTCTAGTATTAAAAAAGAGGAAAAAACTCCTGTATCATCTACAGATCACTATAGCACATCTTGACACACGGGAAAGGCATGTGCAGTAAAAACCATTCTTCTTCCCTGACGCTGACATTGAAGACTTCTCCCTAAAATAGATCTGAATTTAAACGCTTGGTTTGTGGTTGCACCTCCTCCAGAATTATACTAAATAATAAATGGCAAAGAAATACTCAAGGAGACAAGCTCATCATTAACTCCACGTTTCTGTAGCATAGAGCGCGCTATGTATTTCTCATTTACATCATGCATTTAAAAGTAATGAGATTACCAACTGACAATTTCTGACTTTGAAAAAAATAAAACTACAGAGAACAGAGAGGTGAATAATCAAAGAGTAACTGCTTTGAAAGCTGAGTGCATTAGGAAGTAGTTCAGATTCCATTACTACTTCTGTTGACCTACCATGGCTGCTTTGCTGCACTTCAGGTTTTGAGGAAGCTTGAGTTCAATAATAAACTAGCTTGTCCCAGACGATCTTTGTGAATGAACCCTTTTAACAGCTATGAAAAGATACGCAAGCATCAGCCAACCACACAAGGACAAATTACAGCTTAGTATTTTGATGGCTAAAATTTAACCGTCCTAGTCCAGATTTATTTGCTCATAACCGTGCATTGAACCACAGAGCATCCACTTAATTTAAACTCAAAGATCCAACATATCGAGTGTAATCTCATGTGAAATCTGAAGAAACAAAGCTAGAAATAGGCCTTGAGAACTTGCCTACCCTACTTTCCCTGTCCAAAGTAGGACCAACTGCATTTCTCTTGCTTTCAAGGGGGTATCTATCAAATCAGTCCTTCAATAGAGTCAACTCAAAAGCATCCCGAGATGACTTGATTCACTATTCAGTCATCTTTATCACTAGAATGTTCTAAGACCTTAGCTGTATTTTTCTTGCTACAATCTAATTCACCACTTCACATTCTGTGGCCATGCTGACTTGGACAAGGTATTTTGCCCTGCAGTAGTCTGAAATATTGGAAAACTCGTATCAAACATCACAACCTACTTTTAAAAGGATTCATCGCTTAGTGGATCAATTTCCCTTCGTTCCAGGCTACCCGCACTGTTCTTTGGATTGCCTCCATTTTGTCCACATCCTTCTTTAAGAGTGTGTTGAAACTGCTATTTTTCAGGTGAGTCTCAATGCATGCCATGTACCTACTCACACCTTTATCAAATCTGTCTTTTCTTCTAGCAGTTAAACCTAGTTGGCCCAAGTTTTCCTCTGCTTCTCCCAACTATTTTCTGCAGACCAGCCTCCTCATTACTCTTTACCTTCTATTTCACGTTTCAGTAAGCATAAACTGACTTACAGTTGTGCTTGCTCAGCTACCTACAAAATTTGTTTGGGTATACCTACAACCTCTTAGGCTCCAACTGAACTCTAACTACGTTCCTCGTTATTTCTGCAGCTCTTCCCAGTTTGTTACCTAAAAATTTAATAAGTATGCTGTATTCATCACCTAGGCTGTTATAATGCCATAATGGGATGGAAAGTACCATGATAACACCAGGGTGGCACAGTCTCTGGCTACAGCAAATGAGAACGAGCCCAAATGCAGCAGCCACACTTACAAAAATGAATGAAAAGAGCTGCTTACCTTAAGAAAGCTGCAGGCAGACAGGGGCCTCCAGCAGGAGACCCCCTCACCTCCACTGCCAACCCTGAAATGAGATCATGGAAGGGACGGATCCGGGTTCCAACCCTTCTGGTCAATCAGGTTCACTGCATGCACCTGAGCTCTGCTGGGTGGGCCCTGCCTTCCCACCAGGTGCTCAATCACTGCTTCAGGCTGTGACTTAGCATTGCCACTACAGCTGTTAAGGCAGAGCCTGGCTGGAGCAGAGCTAGGACACAGCCCAGGGAGATGCTGTAGGGCTACGCTCCAACAAGGACATTTTCATAACCTTTCCCTAACATGGTTACCCATCTGCTTTCATAATTACAATTTCATACAGACCTTATTTCCTGAGATTGTTTATGTGAACAATCAGATGAGGTAACATCCACAGCCTTGCTAAGGTCAATGTGCAAAATAACTACCAAATTGTCCTGATGAGAGTGACCTGTCATCTCACTGATCAAAGAAACATGCTTGGTTTGATACTACCTGTATACATAACTCCACATTATCTTCTTGTGTTTGTAATGCCTATTTAAATCAGCACTCGGGTCTATTACTCAAATATAGGGCAGATGAAACAAAAAACAAAATGGAAAGAAGTTTCACTGCCACATCGCTTTCCTTGATTGTAATTTATAAAGTACCAATGATAAAAAAACACGGGGCAATGGGAACATCCTCTCCATTTCGTTTCTATAGCATGGATTGTTTAGATTCTCCAGCTACATCTCCTTTGATACAGATCTCAGAAATCACCTGCAACAAAAATAGAACTTGTTTTTTTCAGCACACAGCAGGGCAAAGAAAGAGCAACTGGGAGGCAGGGGAAAGCAACTAGTATGGATGCCTCTAAACTAAGAGACAATGCAAAATAATTTTAGGTGCCTACCATTGAGACGCAAGCATAAGCCCATCTAGATTTCCTTCTGTATATTTGAGAAGGTATCATGGGATATTTCAGTACTGTATTTAAAAGCTTAATGTCTCTTGACAACATGAATTGCTTTTTGGAATCTTTAATCTGGGAAAAAAAAAAAAAAAAAAAGAAGTCACAGGATACCATCAGTTTGTATTTGCCTCCAGGGAAAAGCAAGTAGCTTTTCTGCCTTGGCAGCATGGATCCTAAGTTTGTTTGCTGTTTTCTCCCGACTACCAGCTGGACAGTATTTTGGACCATTCCTCTAAGGCTACAAACACAAATGCACCAACAAATACTGTTGTCCTGACCTTTAAAGAACTGTTAATATCAATCAAGCACTAAAAACAGCCCTACCCCACCCTAAGTCACTTCCTGATGACTTGAAGATGTTATCTGCTCCTTCCAATATCAAACTTACAACTCAGAACAAGATCAGCAGTGAGCTTCTCCCCTCAGCTCAATGCTCCGCAGCCCTCTTAGAGCTCAGGGTCCAAAGGGTGATCTAATTCTACACCCTTCCAAGTTTCAGAGCTCTGTAGTTCGGGAACTTCTCCATGCTTGCCAGTCGCTTTGAAGGCTCTTGCACTTTTCCAAAAAAGCCATGGCAGTGCCTGAGCAGAAGAGCAGACTTCACTGACTGGCTTACAACTTTCTCATCAATGTTTAGACTTCGTCAAGTCCTCTCCAGTCCAATTCTGGAGCTCCTGGGATCTTTTCCTTCACCCTAGTCTCACGATCAGAGTGAAACGCTGGAGATGCGAGGGTCTGCCCTCTATGCAGCCTTAGCCAACCCAGCCAACTTCTCATCATTTTACCACAGGAGAACTGGTGCCGTCCTTCTTTACCCTCACAGCACGGTTGCTCTTTCATAAATAGTATGTAATTTAACTTCTGCAGGAGATAACCAGGAAAAAAGTATTCATTTGGCCTTTAAAATGGCTAACAAGCAACACCTTTAAGATAGGTACAAATACACTATTCCCAAATTACATCTTTAAACTACTAACCAACAAATAATCAATCACCTAAGTAATCTCATATCCCACTTATTATTATGCTGTACGGTGCTGGGACTGGGACCAAACTTGAGATCTTAGTTTAGAATGGCAAAGACAAAGCCAACTAAAGCCTTGACGAGGATTTATTCTGCCCTTGACCTAAGCCTTCAGCTTGGTTACGCAGCTGGTATCTAATCTAAGAGTCTGCTCTAGGTTCTCATTTCCAGGTACCACACGATCACGGGAGGTCTGACAGCCAAAAGAAGGCTGCACTGAAGACATTTTAAGAAATAAGTTTTGCATACAAACTTAAAACCTGTACTGTAAATAACAGAAGGACACTGCTTGCAAAGCCATTAGCACCAAGTAACACTCACCGTTTTTGAGGAACGTACTCCAAATAGTTCAAAACCCTCTCATCCCAAACAGCTTAGCTCTAAGTAGCGTTGCTCTGACGTCCATCAAAACCACACTCTCTTGATTTGCTCAAAGTCTATGATTCTGCTATTTCAACACTGAATCTCTGACTGCAAATACTTTCTGGTATCCAAGTAGTTTATAAACAAACAAAAGCAGACCCACATACAGTTTTGTTTTTTCTTCAACACCACGCTGATTTTAATTTTACAATACTGCAGCATCACACAAAGCATACCAAAACCATCTCTGTCTGCTCTGGCACTAACAACAGCATTCAAGTTTCACCTGAGCCAGGATGGCATGAAAAATGCTGTATCTGACTTACAGACACGGCTGTAGGTACAAACAGCAAGAGCAACAAGACAACTGTTAGCCTGTACAATTGAGGATAAACATTTTAAAAGCAGAAGGAGCAAAACAGGAGAGAAACTGCAGTGATAACATTTCCAAATTCAGGACTGATGCTGGTCCCAGTACAATAGGCAGCTAAAAACAGCTGAAAGCAGCACGCAATGTCATTCCTTATAAAAAGTTCCACCTCCATACAGATCAAGTAGGAGTTCAGCCTCACCACCCACCGTTACTTCAGTAACTCTGCATTTCATATTTTCCATACCGCTTCTAAAGAGGCAGAAAATCGTGTGTTCAGATATCCCACCTTCAAAAAGAATCATAAACCATTTCAGAAGACTGCGGCTCAGGCAGCAAACAGGAAGTGAGGAACAATTAACAGCTATAAGGAAAATGAGATCAAAATTGATTATTTTCTTTTTTTTTTTTTTAAAGCAAGTGTAACTATCGAGCTGTTTCTTCCAATTTCTGTAACTCAGGAAAATCCTAATCCCTTAAAATCTCAGCTCCCTAACCAGCATCTCTAGCAATCCACACAGCAGTGATGAGCGCGGCAGCTCTCACTTCCCCTTATTCAAATGAGTCTCAGCCACTTCCTTTAACCGCAATACCACATATTGTCCAGTTCTCTGCAAACTGGAGA
The DNA here is from genome assembly GCF_019238085.1 of Lagopus leucura. Lineage (NCBI taxonomy): Eukaryota > Metazoa > Chordata > Aves > Galliformes > Phasianidae > Lagopus > Lagopus leucura. Next base: position 16,496,586 of record NW_024962267.1, on the reverse strand, counting down.
TCTGATATTGTCTTCTGCGGAGGAAGCCGGGAGAAGCCTGAGCAGCAGTTTTGAAACCAACCGCTTGCAAAGAGGGAAAAAAACAAAGAAAAAGAAAAGGTTCCAAGAAGCCAGAAACCAGTCTGAAGGGACGAAACACAAACATGACTTCTGGGCCACACCATCAGAGCCAGCCAGCTACCACCATCAACCAGTACTTACTGCAGCTTAAGAAAATAATCGTTTGTATCTCAGTGCACCATTTGAATACAAAGTGCTCTATCTGCTTGTCTCCAGACTTGCCAAGCTCTACATTGCTCAGTCACCAAGTCACTTGGATTCACCTCCTCTCCCTGTGCTGAGACCTACGCAGTTTTTGAGTCCGTTCACGGTGTTTGCAGGAAAACCTGCTGTCACCTCCAGTGTTTCTGTTCCCACACTGAGAGCCCATCCACACGCATCACTGCACCAACAGCAATGCCATATGGACCAACCCACCCAGGACTCCCTCCACCAAATGCGCTGACGGAAACACATCCAAAGGCACCATGCTGCTTACCGTGAGCATCTCCAAACCAGTAATCGCAGCACAACCTTACGCTCGTTAAGGCACAGCTTTACGCCAAGAGATGCTTCACCTTTTCCTGCCTCCTTCCTACACAGCACAGCTCAGGCACAATCCTACTGGACCAGTTTTCAGCCAACACGCCTCTCAAAGCGCACACACAAATGACTTCAACATTTGGATGCTTTTCCCCATAAATAGAGAAATTCTGCATTGCATTACAAGTACACTTACACCACTGCCATTAATAAGTAGCAGCAAGTTTCTGACACATAAAACTGCAAGTTAAAAGGAGTTCCATTTCTATTTCCGGAAGACATAAATTGGCAATACTTTGGTTAGATGAGTCGATGTTAGTGAAACAACAACTGCGCATCAAGTACTGCTGTTGGTTGGGATTAACACTGATTTTGAATACTACAGTCACTTTCTTTCCCTGCAAATGACAGCCAATTAAGACCAACCCTGTGCGTGGGATTCCCGACAGCTCATGCTTCTCCCAGAGCATGGTTGCTAGACAGAGCACTGGACAGGATGTCTCCCACCTGAAAGGGGTTCAGGGCTACAACACAACTCACTCTCTACAACTAACTCACAGACAGATGACGACCAGCTCCTCAGAACTTCATTGGACCTCAGATTTCTTTGCAGCCCCCAAACACCACAGCAGCACACAGCACGGGGAACATCAAAGGCCTTCTAATGCACTCAGCCTGCAAAGGTATGCTCGCTGCTTCAGCACAGAAGAGAGGTTTCCTCCGAAAAATGAAAAACTCTCCCATAAAATATATTCACGTGCAAAATTCCCTGCTAGAACTGGATTATACAAACGCGTTCCTCCTGATCACGCATTCGCATTGGGACAATCGAGCCGGGAAGGCCAGGCGAGCAGCCGGAGCACCGGCACAAGGCAGGGATTTCCGCCGCAGGACGGGCAGCCGGGCCGCGTCTCGGGGAGGCGGCGGGCGGTCGCGGCACCCGCGTCAGCTCCTGGTTCCGTCTCCAGCCCGAGCCGCTAAGCAACGCCGACTCGCGGATCCCAACTGGCTAATTTTACCCGAAGCCCTGGCCGGCCGCAGCGGCGCGGGGAAGCCGGGCCGCCGCCTGACTCACGGGGAGCGGCCCGTGGCCTAGGCCCCGCGGCCTGCGCGCTCCGGGCCCGCCCGCCGACAGGTACTGCCGGCCCCCGCGGCCCTGCGGGAGCGCCCGGGGGCCCCCCGCCCCTTCCCTGCCCTGCCCTCTCCTCCCCTCGCCGCCCTGCCCTGCCCCTCGGGCCCCGCAGCTAGGCCGCGGCGCGGCGGGGGGCGGCGGGAGGAGCGCCGGGTGGCCGGGGCCCAGAGGGGCGGCGGGACGAACGGACGGACGGACGGGAGGGGGGGG